>NW_024814689.1:0-2345 GCF_019175285.1 Sceloporus undulatus
GTAGAGAGCCCCAGTGCAGTCCTTCATGAAAGTTGCTATATAATTCTAAGTACCTGAAAGATGAAATCCCAGGATTCTGTTGGACAGAGTCCTGGAAGTTTCATGGTGTCAAAGTGCTAGGTTTGGGCAATAGAGATACAACTCAGGTGCCAAAAATGACCCCTAGCAATTCTGGACAGACTCATTCAGTCTCTGTCTCTATTGGTGGAGGGCTATTTACACCAAGAAACCCATGGATCTTCAAGGGATCTCCAGTTTACATATTTTATTTATATACATCCACCCTTTCTCCCAATATCGGGACTCAGGATGTCTAACAGCAAATTGAATACAGTACAAATTCAAAACAATGCAAAGGCATTAAAATTATAACAATTCTTTTTTATAAAATTAAATCATTTATACAGTTGAACCTTGAAAATAGTAAATTATATTCAAAACCACATACAAACTTTGACCTCTGAATTGCAGTTCAAACCGTATCTCTGTTTTGCTTAGGATCCAGCCCTTGAGGCATCAGCATTTCCAGAAAGGAGAGAAAGTGGAAGCGTGAAATATACAGATTCTGTCCTGTAAAACTATTAGAGCCCCTTTGTTGCTGTTTTTGATTCAGAACATATGATTTTAAGGCATCTTGCACTTCTATCTCCATCCAATAAACCTTTGAATTCTTTGAAGCATTCTGTTTTCCTGGCTGCCCATCCTAAGAACATGAAACATAGCCCTAGTTATGATGAATCAATCTTTTTCTTAATGGGGATACAGAGCGAGGGCCCCAGGATCCCCACTCCTGGCGTAAGACCTGGCCCAGTTCATTGCAGAGATTTGAAGTCCTTAATGTTAGAGCCAGACTGAGAGGTTTTGGGAGTCCCTGTCCCTCCAAAAGTAACTTTCCCAAAAGCAGTCTAGGTCTCCCTTCCAAAGGCCAGCAGTGGATGGAAAAGGAGGCCTTGGGAAGCAGAGGAGAGCTTGGCTTGACACCCAAGGACTCTCCTTGAAGGTCTCCAGCTCTCTAGGAAACGGTGGAGCCTGGAAGGGAGACTGAGGACTAGGGCATGCTGGGAAAAGCTTAAGGGGGAGCTTATGGGACCAAATGTGGGACTTTGCTTTATCCTCCCGATTACTTTCCTGCTCTCTTTTGTCAAGGTAAGCTCAATGGTGGAAAAGACTGCAAAAGCCATCTTCCCTGTACTCACCTCCATGGCATCTTAGGAGTAAGCAAGTCTCCACTGAGAGCAGCACAGTCAAAAAACAAAATCCAAAATGGGGAGTGGTCTTTGAGATACTGACTGTCCTCTGAGAGGAAAATGCCAGACCCTGAAACCAATCCTGGTCAGCTTTTGGGAAAGGGCCCTCAAGATTTGGTCCAAGCGGCTCTCAGCCCCTCGCACTGTCCCTTCCTTGAGTCTTGCTGTCCTGGAGGCTCAGGGGATTCGGGGGGGGGGGGCTGAGCCCCAGGTTCAGCTACAAGTGGTAATTCACCCATGATGAACCCCCTGTTTCCCACTCTGTCCTGGCACATGCCTTAGTAAACCTCTTCCATGGAAATTTGGGAGCTCCTAATCTTAGTAGAAATGGGAACCTCTGGAATCCTCCTATTCTTCCCATCCAGGAAAGAAGGGATAGTTGTGAATCTCTTCCAAGGAAAAGTGTTGTTGTTGTTGTTGTTGTAATAACAGAGCTCCAATCAATGGAGGTCATCTTCAGGCAGTAAAGGGAGGTTTATGCAAACGCAGAATGACATCACTGCTACGGAAGGCTCACTGGACCAATCAGAGAGCAAGATAAAGGTTCTTCTGGAAGCTTCCGTGAGAAGGAGATATAAGGCCTGAGAGACCAAGAGACAGTTGGGGGAATTGTGTCGGTTGGAGATCGAGAGAGAGAGAGAGTTAAAGAGCGGATCTTGGAAGTTAGTCTCAGAATTGGATGCTTAGGTTCATTTATTGTTTTAATAGCTTGTATGAATTGAACATTATATACTTACAAATATTGTACCTGCAAGATTCTTTATATCTTGTAGGACTTGTATTTTAGTTATATTTTGCTATTTATAATAAATAACTCCTTAGAGTATCTACTACTTGACACTCCTTTTACACATGTTTTGGCTCGGTTGATGCTTGGAAAATCAGTAAAGGAGGAGAAATAAGGTTCCTTAACTGGAACCAGTGTAGGTTAAGGGAAATCCTTTTATAATTCACTGGGTGCTGGCAGCGTGATTTAAGGAATTTAAGAGTCTGCTGGGCTAAGAGCCATAAGAGGGCCACAGTTTGGCTTCATGGACCACAGGAGATCATCACAAGGGCAGAGGCAGTTAGAGCAGTTGTTGAACAATTAATTAAATT
>NW_024814690.1:0-2344 GCF_019175285.1 Sceloporus undulatus
AATGCAGCAATGAAATGGAAATTATGCACTATAGTACTTTAGTTCTAAAAAAAAAATCAGGATTTTTTTTGGAAGAGCCCAGTGTAACTCCAAGCAATCATTACTAAAAGGATGGAATGAGTAGAGGAAACAATAACCAGCAAAATCAAGGAGAAATGTTGGGATAAACAATGCTTCTTGAAATCAAGCTGGAAGAACCCTCTATCACAAGTTCCTGAATCAAAAGCTTATCTTTTCACACAATGTAGGGGGGCATCTAGTGGACACTATTTTTATAGCAAGTGCTATAAAAAATGAAGGAAGTTATTTCCTTCTTGGTGAAAAAAAGACTTCAGAATCACCCAGATACACTCATTTTGAGTGATTCTAGCTACACCATTCTCTGATTTTTAATGTCACTCATTGCCTTTCAAATGCTGCCACATTTTTTCCTGAGTAGTAGTGTGGTTCTGAAAGAATCAGCTTGGCATAGTGGTTTGAGTGCTAGACTACAACTCTAAAGTCCAGGATTTAATTCCCAGCTTGGCCATGAAACCCACTGAGTGACTTTGGGCAAGTCACATACTCTCAGCCTCAGGGGGAAAGCAATGGCAAACTTTGCCAAGAAAAATCCATGACAGTGCTGCCAAAGATGCTGGCGAAATGTCAGGAAGAAACTCTTCTAGAACATGGCCACATAGCCCAAAAATCCCACAAAAAACTATGTATGCTGGCCATGAAACCCTTTGACTTCAGACTTGAAGGCACACAACACACACAGTGTGGTTCATAAAGTTTCATTTGTCAGCCTCTGACTGTGAAATGGGCTCAGATGTTAGCTATTGATGTGCCTGATCCACGTTCTTTCCACAACTTTTCCTTCTTTTCCCACTTGTTCTTCCAGTTTTGGGATCCTCACATTTTCCCACAGCCTAAATATATTTTCATGTGGTTAAAGTGAAAATTTGGTAAGATGTGATCTTTTTAAAGAAAATTTAAAAGAAATAAAAATATAGTTTTCAATTATTATTATTATTTTTAAAAACTCTTGTTCCATTGAGCCTCACGCAACCTACACCATCTTTCCAGCATTTTAAAGGGATGCAGGCAAATGGCAGAGCCAATTTCTTCTTCCAAAAGGTAGATATTTGAGGACCAGTGCAGTCTGCACCCTCCACACCTCCTAGTGATGCCTTTGCTCCAGTCCACCCAAATCTCAGTGGCCACCAGTTAGGAGAGAATGAGGCAGGTAAAGAGGGGAGTTATACTGCACATCTGATACAAACTTTTTTAATTCTCTCTTCCTCCTCCCACTTGGGCAACCATTTCAACTTGATGACCTAGCACTACTTCATATAAAGAACCCTACTGGTTTAGATCAAACCAATCTACCATTCTATTTTACAGTGGCAAAGAGGAAGCCTATGGGAGTCCTGTCAGCTGGTGTGAGTGTGATCACACCCTTCTGCTGTCTTCTCCATGATATGGGGCCTTTTCACACTACTCAATTATAGCACTGTGATTCCACATTTATCCTATGGAATCCTGGAGTTTGTAATTTGATGAGGCACCAGAGCTATCTGTCTCAGAATTCTGAATTCCCATCTCTGAACTGCAATTCCCAGGATTCCATAGGATGTTGCTATGACAATTACAATGGAATAGAGCCATCATGGTTTGAGTATTGAACTATGACTCTGGAAACCAGGGTTTGAATCCCCTCTCGGCCATGAAACCCACCCACAGTCTCATGCTCACAGCCTCAAGGAAAGGCAATGGCAAACCTCCTCTGAACAAACCTTGCCAGGAAAAATGAAAGGTTCTCCTTAGAGTCACCATAAGTCAGAAACAACAACATTATAACTATGTAATGTGAAAGGGCGCCTGATACTAAGTGGTGTACTGTCTCTGGCACTGGATATAATATATAGCCACCATGGCTACTGGGTGTTTATAGTCTTCTCCTGCATGAGTCTATCTCACCCACTCTCTTAAAGTTAGTCACACTTGGTGGCCATCATTTCACCTTATGAAAAGATAAAATAGCCACTTCAACTTGTGACAAGTAGCAATTCCAGAGGCTGATTATGCATTGCATGAAAAATATTTGGATGTCTCAAGTGTTCAGCATTATGGCAAGCTACTTCAAGATCCCAGCTTCTGGGATTATGAGATGAGAAATATTTTCTCCTTTCTCATTTATTATTATATAAACCTCTGTCTGGCCTCAGACACCTTGACAAATCACCCTCTACATTGCCAAGAGGGAAAAAACAACAACCTCAAATGCTCAGAAAGCTATCTACAGGTGGTTTTCATTTTTTCCAAAGGAGAGTTTTACATTCACTTTCATTCTCCCCATTTT
>NW_024814691.1:0-2344 GCF_019175285.1 Sceloporus undulatus
TTAAAGCAACAAAGAGCCAACCTTTGATGACTAGACATCTTATCAAGGCAACCTGTTTGCTTCTGTGACTTCTTCAAATCTTGTTAGCACAGTTAAAATACTATTTTTACATCCATAGCAGTTGAGTTGGAAGCATCTGCTCTTTTCTGTGCTGGTACAGAATTGTGGAACATACAGAGATCTGAACATAGCCTAGCCTTGTGGGTGTTTTTATAAAATGGAGGAATTTGAAGAAAGAACATTATGGTACTGTAGGAATTAAGACACTATCAGTGGGGATTACAAGAATAGCAATAGCAGCTACATTTCTATACCACTTCATATTGAACTAAGCAGTCTCTAAGAGGTTTACAACATGTAAGGTAATTGCCCCTAGCAAGCTGGGTACTCATTTTAGTGACCTTGGAAGGATGCCAGGCTGAGTCGACCCTGGAGCCCCTGGCTGGAATCGAACTCACAACCTTGTGGCTGTGAGTGAGTGGCTGCAGCACCAGCATTTAACCACTGTGCCACCAGAGCTCCCTGGTGTAGAAGAAGGGAGTGGGGTTTCCCTATTCTTTTGTCATGACATTTCCTAATGTGAGGATTGGTTCGTTTTGCGGATGGTGCTGCTGAAATAAAATAGCATGACTAAACATAAAAAGTGGTCTGTTTTGATCATCTTTTGCTACTTCTATTTGGTTCACTGTACATGTGGAAAATGGGAAGGTACCAAATCTTGGAGGGAGGGGAAGGGTTGGACAACTTTACCCTTCCTGCCTCTCCTGGAGCTCAAACATTAAAATACATGAAGAGATGAAAGGCAGTCCTTTCACACCATACAATTATGTCACTATATTCCATTACAGCTGTGAAATCTTGTGGTATGTAGTTTGGTTAAAGGAAATACCTATCCCAGGATTCCACAGGATGCTGCCATGACAGTTAAAATGGAATATAGTGATTTAATTATGTAGTGTGAAAGGGCCCCGATCAATAAATTTTTTGTAGCCATATCAAAAAATCATTGATAACTTGGTAGGTCAACAGTAGGTGAATTCAACTGATTCGGTACATCTATTCTAGTTATGGCTTAAAATAGGATTCAGGCTATTCTGTGTGTATCAGCCTGCTGCTGTTCAGTTGTCTCCTTGGGTACTAATATGTTACCAAAATCAATAACTGACTTTGGATCTTCTTCTTTTTAAAAAAATATTTCCCCACAAACAGACTCAGATGACACTAGCTTATTGGGGAAGAAGGATGATGGAATGCAGTATCGGCCGGATGTGAAAGGTATACTTCTAACACTAGATGCTTGAATGTATTCATTATGGATTTTTTTCTTCTCCTAAAAGTTGACAGTTTTACCAGGCCCTAATCAAAGGCATGTACATTTTTGTTCATTTCCTTTTGTTCCAAAAAGTATTTATTGGAAAGCATTTTGAAATTCTTTAATAATTGAGTTAAACGTGTTAAAGTGAATGGCTGCCTCCAACTTATTCCAAAATGATGCAATTCTGCATGAACAAATGCCATTTTACAGTCATCTCCAATGGCCCTGGCAGTTCTGCAATGTGTGCTATGAGACATTTGTATAATAAAGCCATTTTTATTTATTCAAGGAAATTTTGCATATAAATAGTCTCAAATGAACTGATGTTGTATTCTTTTTTTCTTCATGTCCAAGAATGGTTTTATGCTGTTTCTCTTTTGTGCCTGAGCTCTTATGTGTTTCTTACATTATTGCTAAACACATTTTTGTTATTAAAGAAGGGAAAGGAGGCTTTCATGTATTTTTCTGAAGACTGACTTATTCCTACAAAATAGATTTCCTGTGTCCTGCACTTTAGATTTAAAGTGATTTTTAAAACAGGAAGAAACTAGGAAAAGAAGGTGTTTCTACAAAAAAGCAGTTTCATCCTTCTGTCATTTTATTACAGTGGTACCCCGGGATACGAAAGCACCGCGTTACGAAATTTCCGGGATACGAAAAAATTCCATAGGAAAAAACTGTTCCGGGTTACGTTTTTTTTTTCAGCTTACGAAAAAAATTTTTGGTGCTTTTCGGCACTTTTTCGCACGAAATCGCGGCTTCCAGCGCTAGCGCCTATGGCTTTTTCGGGTTGCGAAAGATTTCGGGTTACGAAGGGCGCCGCGGAACGAATTAATTTCGTAACCCGGGGTACCACTGTATTTCCTTTTATTGTTTATTGAAGAAAGTTCTGCTGCAATGAAAAGAAAAAAAGGAAAGAACTTTGGGGTTCTGAAGTTCTCTTTGGGAGAGAGAATGGAGCACCATTTTCTGTGAATACACATTTTCAAATTAATTGAATCTGAATTAACTTACCACTACTCCTTGGCT
>NW_024814692.1:0-665 GCF_019175285.1 Sceloporus undulatus
AGTTTTGGGTTTAGAGATGTGTCCCACTTCCAAAAACATTTCATTACGTATCCGCAAATATTCCAAAATGGAAAACACTTCTGGTCCCAGGAATTTGGAGAAAAAAGAAGACTCTATATACGAAACATCAATGAATTTTCTGTTTAGATTTTCCCATCTTCAATACAATCTCATTCTGTATATATTCCCAAATTCCAAAATCTGAAACCCAGCTCCTGCCCTGAAAGAATACATAGGATCCTAGAGTTGGAAGGGACTATTAAGGGCCATATAGAGATGTAAGGGGGTCCAATGACAAGAGTTAGGAAGAGACAAGGCAGTACCAAGCCTTTCAAAACACTCTGCTGCCATGTTTATTTCCTCCAATGGCCCAGCACCTCCGCCTGCCCTTCAAGGCAGAGTAGCAAGGCCCACATCCTACGTTTCAGACGTGCGGAGACTTAGAAGGTGGCACTTACCTAATTTCCCCCCTCTCTTCCCCCCCCCCCCAGAGAAAGAAGTCTCTGACTCCTTTTTTGTGAGTGGTTCTGGCATCTGGACCCTACAGTGAGCAAGTTAGTTGTAGACGTTGCGGCCAAGCGTCGTTTACAATTCATTCTGGCTCACTATCTAGAGTCACCCAAAAAGGTAGGTGGACTGCCTCTTAATCTCCCATGCATCCATGC
>NW_024814692.1:765-2344 GCF_019175285.1 Sceloporus undulatus
TTTTTGTGAGTGGTTCTGGCATCTGGACCCTACAGTGAGCAAGTTAGTTGTAGACGTTGCGGCCAAGCGTCGTTTACAATTCATCCTGGCTCACTATCTAGAGTCACCCAAAAAGGTAGGTGGACTGCCTCTTAATCTCCCATGCATCCATGCGGCCCTGGGCCTATATTCCCTCTCTGGGGCTGGAAGTCCAGTAAGGATGCAACTTTCCTCCCTTGTTTCTCTTGACAGCATCTATGATAAGCTGCTGCCTCAAGTCCTCAATTCTCGATATTGTGACCAGGAGCATGCGCTGCTATTCCTCATGGCCGAGATGAAGGCGTGCTCCTGGTTGAGGAAGGTAGCGACATCACCCAGAAGGGGTCTTTCCTGCTGACCCTCATATGGCTGCTCCATGTGGATCAAATTCAAGGGCTGCAACTTGTCTTTGAGAATTGGGGAGAAGGGCCAGGGGACCCTCGATCTCTTTCCTTATTATTTGCAAGTATTGTCCTCTTGTTGAGACCAGAATCTCCTTCTCATCCCAGTTGAGGGCGATGAAAGCCATTGGGCTAATCACAGATGTCATCGCGTTTGAGGAGACGCTGGAGCCATGGGTACCCTTTGTCACAAACACCTTGCTTTTTGCCACGTGTGAAGCCAATTTCCGTGCCAAGAACCGCAAGGAGTTCAAGGAGTGAGTTGTGTTACAAGTAGAGGCTTGGGGGAAAAGGGTCCGTGGGGGTTTCTAGTCCGCTGGATGGGGCCAGATGGAGGAATGCAGATCTCTCTACTGAACAAACAGGGTGTTCTGTTGACTTAGTGATGTGATATTCGCTCTCCCTTCTCTGCAGGGAATTAAGCCACAGCATCAATGCCTTGCTGCCCAGGTAAATGCCTGACATCGAGGCCTTGCTTGATGTCATCCGTCGAGGTGAGTCTTGCTTTTCATGTCTGTCTCTCTCTGGGGGGAAAGGCCTTTCTCCCTTCCCCAACCCCTGTGCCGCAGCGATCCCTCTCCCAAAAGAAAGGGAGAATGGGATTATTTGCAGCCTTGCTGGGGAAAAAAATAGAGAGGGAAAGTCAAAAACATCTCTGCTTTCTCTGTTCTTTTTCAGGAATTTCAGCGATGCCAGCGCTCACGCAGGGAAAAAGAAGGGCTGTATCAGCGTTAACGCCTGGCCCTCCGCCTTTCTGGTGCTGGACAGCTGAGGAGGAGGAGGAGGAGGCCTGGAAATCGCAGAGGCAACATTGGGGCAGACACCTATCCACCAGTCCCACACGCTTGCCTGGGTCTTCTCCTCTTCCCTGCCCATTCGACCTCTTGGCACCAGGGACTGGCATGGAGATGAAGGGAAGAGAGCGAACAGAAGGAGAAGAGCCACAGGAGCCCCAGCTGCCCAGAGGCAATATTGGGGCAGACACTTGTCCACCAATCCCACACGCTTGCCTGGGTTTTCTCCTCTTCCCTGCCCATTCGACCTCTTGGCACCAGGGACTGGCATGGAGACGAAGGGAAGAGAGCGAACAGAAGGAGAAGAGGCACAGGGGCCCCAGCTGTCCAGAGGCAATATTGGGGCAGACACTCGTCCACCAATCC
>NW_024814693.1:0-2344 GCF_019175285.1 Sceloporus undulatus
TAATAATAATAATAATAATAATAATAATAATAATAATAAATTCTTCACCTCAGAATACCATCTCTGCATCCTTTGCTTTCCCTCAGCCACCCCAGTTTCTTACAGACAGTAGCAAAAGCATTCTGTAACAATTTGCCAAATTGAAAGAGAAACATTTGTAGCATTCTCATTGTAGCTTTCGCATATAAAAAATAATTTAGAAAAAAAGCCTTTTCCAAAGTGCATGCTGCTGGGAGCAAGCAAATGAAAGGGAAAGTAGCTCAAGCAGACACATTTATCTATATATGTATCTACCTGTAGAACTATGCGCATAGACTGTCAAATATATAAAAAATAAAAAATAAAAAGAGAGCTGCCTGGTGCGAGAGGGAGGCTTGTTCTGTTCTGTGCCCTCCCTCTGACCTACCCTGAACCTGACCCTTTCTCAGGCACCCTGATAGCCCTTTCCTCACCCCAATCGCCCTTTGCATCCTTCCTCCGGCTCCTGCCTCCTCCTCCTCCTCCTCTGTTACCCCCGATCGCCCTTTGCATCCTTCCTCCGGCTCCTGACTCCTTCTCCCTTACTCCTGATCGCCCTTTGCATCCTTCCTCCGGATCCTGTCTCCTCCTCCTCTTTTACCCCTGATCACCCTTTGCATCCATCCTCCAGCTCCTGCCTCCTCCTTCTCCTCCTCCGTTACCCCCAATCGCCCTTTGGCAGCCTTCCTCCGGCTCCTGTCTCCTCCTCCTCTTGCTCCGTTATCCTTGATCGCCCTTTGCATCCTTCCTCCAGCTCCTTCCTGCTCCTCCTCCTCCGATGAAGGGGAGGGAATGTTCCACCCTCTGCCCTCCCTCTGACTTAAATCCCTTCCCTGAACTTCCCCTGATCATGATCGGGGGCAAGTTCATATTTGCCAAACCCAGTTTTTTTCAACAGATACAGCTTTTACTCCACTTCCAAATGACCCACACTAAGGGGCATTTGCCCCAGAATGGGTGTGCAAGCCTCTGATTCACTTGTGGAAGATTCAGGGTGAATATGAACTTCACGTGCATAATTCGGTTCCTGATCTGGGGTAAAAGGTAGTTTGAATGCCCCCAATACATGCTCAGGCATAATGCATAAATTATTACACAGTTTTGGGAGTGGTACAGAATCCAGAAAGATGCAAATCATGACCCTTGCATTGCCCTAAATTTTCAAAGGGCTGCGTAATTTGATACAGGTCTTCCAAATCTTTGTAGCTGCCAATTAGTGATGATGTGTAAAAGCAATAAATTTGTTTACCAGAAGTCAGTTTCTTTGGCTTCAAAACTCTCTCTGAGAAGATTCGTTTTGTTATATGTGCAGTAGCAAGGACTCTTGTATGAATACTGTATACAGCGAGCCCATGCCGTATGTGGGCTCATTATAGGCAGCTTCCAGCATGCACGGGCCCCATTATATCTAATGGGGCTCGAACATATGCGTTTTTTGCCTTACGCCGGGGGTTCTGGAACGGATTCCGTGCATAAGGCAAGGGCAGACTGTATGTACTGTAGCATGACACCATTGTCTTTATTCATACTTGTGCTAATTGACTGGATTTTATGGATATGATTGTAGATTAGATTTTATGGAGATAGTTTAACTTTCTGTTATTGGTTTGTATTTTCTTTTTTTCTTGAAACAAGGAAATTACAAAAGAAAAGCTAGAAGCCTAATAAAAGAAACTGCTAAACTGAGTTATATTCACAAATTCCCTTCCATTAGCAGAGGTATAAACAAAGACAATGGCTCTGTGGCACACTATGTATATTAATACATGCAAAATTAGGTGCAAATAAAAATCAGTCTTGAAGGTGCTGCTGCTCCCTCGCCCCTCCATCCTATTTCCTTCTTCCTTTTTATGCTGCAAGAAAGTAGCATGGCTACTTCTTTGAAAACTACCACATGTGAACATGAGTAAGGAAAAGAAATAACAAAAAACTGGAAATCACATATTCACAGTGGAAGAAATAAAGGAAATGAAGTCCCACATGCTGTTGATGGTCCAGAAACTTTATTATCTTAAAAAGTCCAATGCATTCCAGCCTTGTCACAAATTGGCCTTCTTCAGAGGCTATTGTAAAATGAATAAAAGTACATTTATTATAGTTATGGTATTGGGACAACACATACATTATCTCTTAAAACATAATTTCCTAAAAATCAAATATCATCTACCAGAGATTTCAGGAGTTGCAGTCTGCACTCTCAACAAAGTAGACACTTAGAGTATTAGAAGGAAGGAACTACAACTACCAATGAGTTTATATTTATGGATTTTTGACGTAACATCATCAAGGAAAACCAATGAGAAGATACATGATGCAATCAGTCCAT
>NW_024814694.1:0-2344 GCF_019175285.1 Sceloporus undulatus
GCAATAAAACGTAGCCCTAATTGAATAAAAATAATTGGAGCTTATTTCAACTCTCAAAATTACCATTAAAACCAACACCAAAATCACACCAAAGGCTCTGAAAAGTACCCATTTTGGTGTGAAAGTCACCAGATTGGCAACAATGCGAAATCCAGGACAAACCTGAGTCAAGGAGAAAACCGTGCAGGGACGCCCCCTAGTGATGAAAAACCAGGAATGTCCCGCCGGCAGGAGGGTTATGGCAACCCTATCTGTGTCTCATCAATCAGGGCAATGCATTGTGAAAGGATGTGGAAGGAGGTCTTTCCTGATATGCTCTCCCTTCCAAATACAGTTGGCCCTTCTTATACACGGATTTTTTATACACGGATTCCAGCATACACGGTTTGAAAATGTTCCAAAAAAGTATAAATTTACCTTGATGTTTCATTTTTTATTAGGGACACCATTTTGCTATGTCATTATATTTAATGGGACTTGAGCATACACGGATTTTGTTATACACGGGGGGGATCTTGGAACCAAACCCCAGCGTATAACAAGGGTCCACTGTAAATCTCCCCTTATTGGAGGAGCCCTGGCGGCACAGTAGTTAAATGTCTATACTGTAGCCCACTCACTAAGGTTGCAAGTTTCAATACCATCGGGCTCAGGCTCAACTCAGGCTTGCATCCTTCTGAGGTCGCTAAAATGAGTACCCAGCTTGTTGGGGGCAATTAGCTTACACTTTGTAAACCACTTAGGGAGTGCTTAAGTGCATTGAAAAGTGAAAAGTACTTGCTATCAGCACTCAAATCCAGGTTATCTGAAGGCATCAGCACTCAAGTCCAGGTTATCTGAAGGACAACATCTCCACATATGAGCCTGCCTGTGGATTGAGATCTTCTGAGGAGGCTCTTACATCTCCTTCACCACTCACACAGTTACATCTGGTGGGAACATGGAAGGAAGCCTTCTTGGTGACTGCTTTCAGGTTTGAGAATGCCCTGCCTATAGTTCCTGGCAACCTCTTTGCTACTGTCCATCCATAGACAGTGGAAAACATTTTTGTTTTAGCAGATCTTTCAGGCTGACAGTTCAGGAGATAAGGGTCTTTTATGTGCTGTGTTTAAAGTTCTTTTTAGTGGTTTGTCACTGCTTTTAGTTTTATTGATGCTTTCATTATATTTTTAACTTTAGTATAATCTACATTTTAAGATATATCTGTTTTAACTTTTGTAAGCTGCCTCTTAAACTGGGAAAAAGCAATTCATATTTAAATGAATATGCAAATCAATATAGCAACAACAACAACAATAATACTGCTATCTGGTGGCAACAGCACGCATATAGCCGGCTTGCCTGGCTTCCTCCCCCGTCCCGCCTCCGTGTCTGCCTCCAAAAAACTGTGCTTGTGGCTGTGTTGTTGTTGTTATTGCTGCCGGGCGGCTCCCTGGGTTCAAGTGGACACCTGCGCAACTGCGCACCGACCCAGGGAAGCCGCCTACGGACTTTGACATCTCCAGTGTCTCAGCAAGCATTTCCATTCTGAGCCAAGGTGCTGGTAATAACATTTAAAGCCCTAAACAGCTTGAAACCTCACTACTTGAAGGAGCACCTCTATATATATATCCCTGCCTGAGGATTGAGATCTACTGGAGGGGTCCCATCAGTAGGGGAAATACATTGTGGGAAGACAGAGGAGAGGGCCTTTTCTGTTGTGGCACCTTGGTTATGGAATTCCCTCTCCTTGGAGTCCCAACTAGCTTCAAGATTGGAATCATTTTGGTGCCAAGTAAAAATTTAGCTTTTTATTAAAGCCTTTGGGTCAAGTTGATTTTATTCAGGATGCACATGTTGATATCATTAAGCCTGATTCATTAAGTATTGAACATAGCTGCTCAGAGCATGTAATTTCAATAATTAAAAATCTAGTAGTTAAAAAAATATTTCCTTGAATGGAAATAAGTTTTCCAAGATCTGTGTTGGGAAGGGGAGAAAACAGAAACACTCTCACTAGCTCTGTTTTTAACTGCTTTGAAGCACTGTTTGTATGAACACCTGAGTGTTCTCATTCAAGAAAAGAAAGTTTTCAGGCACTCTTGCCACTATTCACAATTACAGCACTATGATCTCACTTTTAAGTGTCATATCTACCTTCTATGGAATCTTGGGGTTTGTAAATATCCCTCTCTAAAGTGCAAATCCCAGGATTCCATAGGATGGAACCATAACAATGGAATCACAGCACTATACATGTGTAGTATGAAAAGGTCTTAGACTTTGCTCTAAACAGAAAATTGTCTATAATATCCTGCCAAGACTATACTGTCTATAGCAGCCCAGGCAGCCTGCAGTCAGGGTC
>NW_024814695.1:0-2343 GCF_019175285.1 Sceloporus undulatus
CCTTTGTGCTATGGCAGTACACCTGATGTTACATGTTTTGTATGCTTGCCATATTTTGGTGCTGGCCATGTGCCATAATAAATTCATTCATTCAGAACGCAAACAACAAGGCAAGGCTATGCCCACTTCCCCTCCTTTCTTTCAGTGGTCAGATCCCTGATTTTGTCACACTCCTGATTTTGCTTGAGGACTAAGCTGCCCAATTTTCTTGGTTCACAGCCCAAAGACATCCAGGCTGCAGCTGGAGACAACGTTACACCTGAGAGCGAGCCCATCGTGATATCCGATTGGGAGGAGGAGGAGGAAGGATCGATTTGGATATCTGAGGGAGGAGAGGTGGAGGAACCGATCCTTATTTTGGAAGATGAGATCATCGAGATCTCGGATGAAGAAGATGCTATCGAGATCTCCGATACAGAGGAGGAGGAAGATGTATTTGAGATCTCCGATACAGAGGAGGACCAAGATGTAATTGAAATCTCCGATACAGAGGAAGAGGAAGATGTAATTGAGATCTCCGATACAGAGGAGGATGTAATTGAGATATCGGACCAAGAGGAGGAGGAAGATGTAATTGATGAAGAGGAGGAGGAGGTACATGTGGAAGATCTGCTTGCTTTTTTGTTTGAAGCGTTGGAAGAGGAGGAAGAAGGAAGAAGAAGAAGATTTGAAAGGCGCAGGGGCTAAGTCCGTTTGAAAGCTGTCAGTTATTTTGACACTTCATTCTTTGCATTTTAGGAAGCCAAGCAAGGCTATGAAAGCTTAAACTGCAAATTCTTTCACAAAAGCTCCCTTTGCATACTGATGACTCCCCAGAAGTACATCTCTTCCATTTGGGATGAAACCAAGGACAAAACACTGGATTTGCACTCCTTTGCTTTGCATGTCCATCCAACACTTTGGGAAGTAACCAGGCATCTGCCGCCTTGTGAAAGAGTCCCTATCGTGCCCAACCAGCATAAAATATGGAGGGCAGCGGCTGTTGGATTTGGGGTAATGGAAATGCCTGCAAAGTGGGGTGTGACGGAAGCAAATTTAGGGGTGCTCCTCCAAAGCTAACAAAGTTGTCTTCCTACCAAACTGTGATGGCCTCTCTCACTCCAGCAACATCCAAAGCCATCCTGCATTCTGCCCCATTCGTATCCTCAACAGTTGTCTCTCCAAGTCACGTGAAGTGTTTGAGGGAGTCCTGGATAGCCTTTCCATGTGCAGAAACAAAGAGGACAGCACTGGTCTTTTCTTAGGTGTAAGGGACTGTGGATGCACTTGCATAGGAATGTTCAGACCCAGTTGGTGAGGCCACCTGCCTTTCTTCTGTGGCTTCCTCTCGGTGGCAAGAGCGGCCATGCTCTGAAGACCCCTGCTTGTTGTCACTCACGGAGGGGCTGAGTTCAGACTCAGGAGATGAGGGCTGGAGATCTTCCTGGGGATCGCTCTGAGACGTGTAGCCATCTAATCTCCTTTTGGAGTCCTGGTCATACCTGGACAGAGCATCCTGGTCAGAGTTGACCTGATCATACGACCGCTTGCTAGATGGACTTTGCAGCTGATTGTTGGCTATTTGGAAGGTATCCAGCTTCCCCTGTAAATGTGAACCTGCCCCACCTCCAGGACCAATAGGAACCAGTGGTCTGAAGCATCCAACTGTGTATAGTTCTCCCTTGTTATCCACTGGGGGTTGGTTCCAGGACCCCCGTGGATAAAAATATCCTTGGATGCTCAAGTTCCATTAATACGAGGGGGTATCATCAAGTTTTAATTATCAGCTTTCAAAGTTTGTTTGCTAATTCCAACTCACAATAGTGTCCTAAGATGGGCAATTTTCCCCATCAACTACTGGGATCTCATCATGAATGAGACAAAAAGGACACAGTGAACTGATTCTCTCAACATCATGGACTTAGGGATCAACGATGACTCTGACCAAATGACATCCAATATACCATAATAACTTCTGGGTGATACCCCCTCGTAAAATGGCATAGCAAAATAGTGTCCCTCCTATAGTGGATAAAATATCCGTGGGTAAGGAGGGACAGCTGTAGTCATTTCCAGTGAATGGTCCAACCGGCTTCAGCGAGGTCACACAGCCTTTCCTTTGCCTTGCCCTGCAACCCCTGACCAGTAGGTTTCTGACCTGTCCGGTTCTGATCCATCCAATGGGAGTAAATCTCCAACGTGCATCAAAAGTATCCAAATTGCCCCTTGTCCATAGATTTTTGTGGGGTTTTTGGGCTATGCGGCCATGTTCTAGCAGAGTTTCTTTCTGACGTTTCGCCAGCATCTGTGGCTGGCATCTTCAGAGAAGATCTGTGGCTGGCATCTCTGAAGATGCCAGCCAGA
>NW_024814696.1:0-2343 GCF_019175285.1 Sceloporus undulatus
ACAGAGCGGGAAGGCAGGGGCCTTATAACGGGTGGGCGGAGTTACCGCCAAAAAGTTGCAATTTGTGCAGAGTGAGCTCTGCACAGTGATTCCAGTAGGTTCCGAGCAGCACTGCGCAGGCGCAGTGAAACCCATTTGTATGTATTCGCAGATGACCACTCGAAGAAACACCGTTACAGGTAAGCAACCTGTACTTACATTGAATTAATCTGAGCATTTCTGTAGAGAATCTCTTTACTCTAATACTAGCATTGATAGCAATACATTAAAATAAAAAATAACATAGTAGAACTACAGATCTAATATTTTTCTGGGGTAAATTATGTTTGTCTAAAGGCACAGTCTTATGCACAATTATCTGGAACTAAGTCTGATGTGGTCCTTGTAGGGCACATCTGTCTGAAAGCTAGCAAGAACTTTATTATCTCAAACAAGAACAGAACAGACACAGAAAACCACTGACTCCATGTAGATGCAATTTATACAGTTCTGTTTAATAACTGAACTATGTCTGCATGTTGTGTTTTCAGACATAGCTGTTAAATGTCAGAATTGTTGAAACAGCTGGTAGTTCAGGTAATCAGTTAATCATGACTAAACTCTGGATAACTTGGCCAGAGTGAATAACAATAGTAGGTATAAGGACTCTCTCCTAGCTCCCAGTGGGGCAGGTTTTGCACTGATTTTCACTTACTCATTACTAGTTTTAGATTGGCAGGTGAGGAGACAACTTTTTCCTAGTCAGTCCATTTTGGATGGAGATTCCAAAACACTAGCATGAACACACACCCTAGCTATGTCTTTTGATTTCTAATTCTGTTGGACTGTATCCAGTAGCTATGAGTAGTGTTGATCTATATAGTTTAAAACAAGTTGAAAAGTGTTGCTTTTCAGGCTGTGTTGTGGAAGTTGTAAGGTAGCTGGAATTTTGCTGCTCTAAGTTGGGTTGCATTGTTGGTCACAGGTTTATCTGAAATGGCAAAGTATGGCTTATATGAAGGAAGTGTGGCTTAAATTCTGTCACAAAAATATGCAAAAGGATGTTTAGAAAGAATAACAATTACAAACAAGAACAATAGTTGCATCCTATAAAGCTCTATACAGTTTGAGTCCAGGTTATTTGCAGGACTGTCTCTTGCTCTATGAGCCCATTAGTGCTCTAAGATCATCTGGAGAGGCCCTTCTCTCTGTCCTTCCATCTTCACAGGCTTGTTTGGTGGGGACAAAAGAGAAGGCCTTCTTGGTGGCTGCTAGCAGACTTTGGAACTTCTTTTTTGGGGAGAGGCCAGGAAGATGCCATCCTTAATTTTTGTCTGCCCACAAGTTAATTTTTATGCTGTCAGGCTTTTGGAAACTGACAGGTGTGGGCTTTTAATGTGTATAGTGCTGTTTTGAGGTTTGTATGTTGTCTTTTAATGAATTTTAATTTTTAATGTTTTTAACATTATCAATTTTTTTAAAAAAGTTTATATTTATAATTTTATTGAACCTTTTGTATAATTTTCATCTGTATTATTTTTAAATATGATGTTAACCACCTTGAGTCCCATTGTTAAGAGAAAGGTAGGATATATATTAATAAAATAATAATAATCCACCACCACACCAACAGACTAACAACTGAATATGTTCTGAGTGTTGTTTGTATTTTGATTTTCCTGCTTTATTTGTAACATTATTTTTTGAAGTTCTCTGTGCATTTTCTCATTGTGCTTGTATATAGTCCTGTATTTTTGTATTCCTATGCATTTGTTATACCTACTGGTTGTAAATATTGTTCCCATTTATACTTGTGATTACATTCTTAAGCATCCTTTTTGGTTGTGTTTTTGTTACAATCTTTTATGTTTTATGCATCTGTGGTTAAGATCCTTCCCTTCAAGATTTGTTTCTGAACTCTCTATCTGCATAGGCCCTCTCTCTGTAACATTTCAAATAAGCAAGATGCAGGTTTCTGACTCTTTCAACATCATTTTCATTCATTTTTCCTGGTGATGATTTTTTTATGCCTTTTGGTTGGCTTAATGCATATTTTAGATTTTGGAATTTATTTTATGGCCAACAAAGTAATCCTTGCATATTTTGAAGATACCCTTTAATAATACTGTGCCTAGTCATGTTTAGCAAGAGAAATATCTCCCTATATCCATGTAAAAGCATGGAATGGGATAAAATTTGGATAATAAGTGTATATTCATATAGACACTAGTTATAATGCAATCTATAAGGAACAGCTTGGCAAATACACGGTCAAAAGAAACATATTTTTGTGAAGATGGCAAGGGATCTATGGGGGTATTTTCTCCAGGGTAAAAATTTCAGCTTTGATCTAGAGTAGTGTGA
>NW_024814697.1:0-2343 GCF_019175285.1 Sceloporus undulatus
GCAGGTGAAGACCTATCTGTTCAAACAGGCATTTAAGTAATCACTATAAGAACAGACAGGAATGTTGGACTAGTTATTCTGTTTAATGGATGTCATTTATCTATTTATTTTTAAAATGTTTTAATTGTACTTTCTGTTTGTTTGTTTGTTTCTTTTTTAATTGCTGTAAAGCCGCTCTGAGTCCCAGTCCTGGGAAAAGAGCGGGATATAAATAAATAAAATAAATAAATAAATAAATAAATTCATACCTAGAGTCTATCCACACTGCAGAAATAGCCCGGTTTCGTACCACTTTAACTGCCCTGGCGCCATGCTATGGAATTCTGGGAATTTGTAATTTGTTGTGGCCCCACAGAGGGACAAACTATAATTCCCTGGATTCCATAGCATGTAGCCAGGGCAGCTAAACGGGTGTCAAACCGGATTATTTCTGCAGTGCAGATGCAGCATGCATGCATGCATACATATTCATTATATGCATAATAGGCATTCATTTCACACCTTGCAACAGCCAGCTTTGTTATGTTATGTTATAATAATAATAATAATAATAACTGTTTTATTTATATACTGCTATTCCAAAGATCATAGCGGTGAACAGCAAGTAAGCTAATTAGCAAGTAAGCTATGTTATGTTAACAAGGATGGGAACTCAGACAGATGAGTTGGGGGCTTCATGACATCAAATTGTCGGCAGTTTCATTAGCTTGGCACATTTAGTCTGCCTTCTAGGGTGCATCTACACTGTGGAAATAAAGCAGTTTGACACCACTTTAACCGCCACAGCTGCAGAATCCCTGGATTTGTAGTTTTGTCCACTTTGACAAAGAAGGCCAAAGACCTTGTAAAGCTACAAATCTCAGGATTCCTTGGGATGGAGCTACAGCACTTAAAGTGGTGTCAAACTGTATTATTTCTACAGTGTAGATTCACTCTACGGATTCATTAAAGAGTCCATGGACAGCCAAAAAGACAAACAAGTGGGTCCTAGAGCAGATCAAGTCACAGATGTATGTCCCTGGAAGCCAAGGTGACAAAACTGAGGCTGTTGTACTTCAGAGACATCATGGAAAGGCATGAATCATTGGGAAAAAATAATAATGCTAGGAGAGGTAGAGGGAAGTAGAAAGAGAGGAAGCTGCATGCAAGATGGATGGAGTCTATTAAGGCAGTCACAGGTAGGAGTTTGCAGGAGTTGGGCAGAGCAGTGGAAGACAGAGGGTCTTGGAGAAGTCTCACCCACAGGGTCACCGTGGGTCAAGATCGACTTAAGGGCAGATAGCAACAGCAAAAGATTCACCCTGAGAAGAGCCTGGCTGACTATGTGCGAAAGGTATCTAGGAGGCCTAGTAGACCACAAGTTGAACATGACATGAGTCAACAGTGTGATGTGGCAGCTAACAAGGCCAATGCGATTTTAGGCTGTATCAATAGAAGTGTAGTGTCTCCAAATCAGGGAAAGTAATAGTGCCACTCTATTCTGCTTTGGTCAGGCCTCACCTGGAATACTGTGTCCAGTTCTGGGCCTCGCAATTCAAAAAGGACATTGAGAAACTGGAGCGTGTCCAAAGGATGGTGACTAAAATAGTGAAGGGTCTGGAAACCATGTCCTATGAGGAACACCTTAGGGATCTGGGGATGTTTAGCCTGAAGAAGAGAAGGTTAAGAGGTGATATGATAGCCCTGTTTAAATACTGTATTTGAAGGGATGTCATATTGAGGGGGGAGCAAGTTTGTTTTCTGCTGCTCCAGAGACTAGGATCCAGACCAAAGGATGCAAGCTCCAGGAAAAGAGATTCCACCTCAACATTAGGAGGAATGTCCTGACAGTAAGGGCTGTCCGAAAGGGGAACACATTCCTTCCTCAGAGTGTGGTGGAGTCTCCTTAGAGGCCTTTAAACAGAGGCTAGGTGGCCATCTTTCAGGGGTACTTTGATTGAGAGTTCCTGCATGGCAGAATGGGGTTGGACTGGATGGCCCTTGTGGTCTCTTCCAACCCATTCTGCATATCTACTTAAGACATTTCCCTTTTTGTCTCTTTTTTGTCTCTATATCTTCTCTCCTTTTTCATTTCCTCCTTCTCTCACCATCCTTTTGATTGAGTTATTGACAATTGCTGGCATGCTTCACAATCCCAGACTACCCTTTGTGTTTCTTCCCCTTGAAATCTTTCTTCTGGCCTTCTCTGGCTTAATTCTTTTCAACTTGGCCACTAAGCGGTCTTTCTGAGCTGTTTGTATAACCTCTCTTCTCTTGCTTGCCTCTTACAGGGAGTTGGATAACACCCTGCAGTTATTTCCAACTCTATGATTCTGTAACTTGGGAGACCCTAGTACTAGCAAT
>NW_024814698.1:0-2343 GCF_019175285.1 Sceloporus undulatus
AAGCTGGTAAAATGTCAACTAGACAATGCAGCTGTTTAATGGATTTGTAACTGGTTGACCGGCTGAACCCAAAGGGTGCTCAACAATGGCTCCTTTTCATCCTGGAGGCAAGTGACCAGTGGGGTCCCACAGGGCTCTGTCCTGGGCCCAGTGCTATTCAACATCTTTATCAATTTCTTGGATGACAGAATTGGGGGCATACTTATCAAATTCGCAGATGACACCAAATTAGGAGGAATAGCTAATACCCCAGAGGACAGGATCAAGATTCAAAATGACCTTAATAGGTTAGAAAACTGGCCAAAACTAACAAAATGAAATATAAGGTACTGCACTTAGGGTGGAAAAATGAAATGCATAGATGTAGGATGGGGGGATACTTGTCTTAACAAGACTATGTGTAAAAGGGATCTAGGAATCCTAGTAGACCACAATTTGAACATGAGTCAACTGTTATGTGGCACATAAAAGCCCATGTAATTCTAGGCTGCATCAATAGAAGTATAGTGTCTAGATCAAGGGAAGTAATAGCCACTCTGAGAGCCTTTAGGGCTGAAGGGCAGGGTTTAAATACTGTAAGTAAGTAAGTAAGTAAGTAAATAATAGTGCCACTCTGTTCTGCTTTGGTCAGGTCTCACCTGGCATACTGTGTCCAGTTCTGGGCACCACAATTCATAAAGGATGATGACAAGCTGGAGCATGTCCAAAGGAGGGTAATTGAAATGGTGAATGGCCTGGAACCATGTCATATGAGGAGAGACTTAAGGAACTGGGTATGTTCAACCTGGAAAAAAAAAGATGGTAATGATAAGTATTTGAAGGAATGTTATACTGAGAATGGAACAAGCTTGTTTTCTGCTGCTCCAGAGAATAGGAACCAGAGCAATGGATACATACTATAGGAAAAGAGATTCCACCTCAACATTCGGAGGAACTTCCTGACAGTAAGAGCTGTTTGACAGTGAAACACACTTCCTCGGAATGTGGTGGAGTCTCCTCCTTTGGAGGACGTTAAACAGAAGCTGGTGGGCAATCTGTTGGGGGTGTCAGGGGGTTGGACTGGATGGCCCTTGTGGTCTCTTCCAACTCTATGATTTTATGATGAACATGGAAAGATACATGGCAGATATAAGGACATAGTACATAAACCTGTAATTTGACTATGCAAGATGTAGTGATGGCTAGATCTTTTTTTTTTAATGAGGAATAAAGTTATCATGGGTTGCTAGCCATGATGACTATAGTACCTTCATCATCAGATGCAGCATATTTCTGAATACTAGTGGCTAGAAAGTGTCATTGTACTTACACCCTTGTGTAGGGATTCTGGTAGGCATCTGGAAAACCACTGGATGAACAGACAGCGGTACTAGATTGAATTTTGATCTGGTACACAATAACTCTTGTTATGTTCCAGCTATGTTCTACTGGCTTCCTGTAGAAGTTGGTTGCTTGAAATCCCTTATCAGAAGTCAAGTAAAGTGAAGAGCATTTATTTAATAAGGAAGCCACATATTGAAAAGATGTAGAAAGGTGATATCAGAAATGTTTGTTTGTTTGTTTAATATGCCACCTTTCTCCTGGAGTGGGAATCAAGGTGTCTCACAGATCAAATTGTTTAAAAACATACCAGTACAATATACAATTGAAATAATTTCATTTAAGCAGCATAAAATTACATTTAAAAATACAAATGTTAAAAATGTACATAAACACAGCACAAACCCCAATAGGAAGCCTCTCTGAGAGTGATTACACATTAAAAGCCTGCTTGAACAGAAATGTCTTTGCTTAACAGCAAAAGAAGAACAGGGAGGGGGCCAGCTTAGCACTTGTGTAAAGGTATTCCAAAGGGTGAGAGCAGTCACTGTGAAGGCTCTTTCTTGTGCCATCACCAAGTCAGCTTGGTGGTGATGGGACCAAGAGACCTTCACCTGATTATCTTAAAGCTCTGACAGGTTCATATGGGGAGATATGGAATTTCAGATAAAGAGAACACTCCAGGCATATAGCTACTTGTGCAAGTGAGGCTATTCTTCTTCAGCTGCAGCACTTATGATAGCTGATAGTAGTTCTGATTACCTTCTTTGCCCTTCTTTTAACTCTTGCAGCTTGTGAGTTCAGGGTATGAGGCAGGCAAAATGAACCCACAGTCCTGATCTTGAGAAATAGTGTTTTAATTAAGCAAGTGAAATGAATGAAAGATAAAACATACATACACACAACTAAGTGCAACTAAAATAAAAGGAAGATGAAGCAGTTAACTTGAACTATACACACAATGACTCTACAGAGTCCAGTCTGCTGTCCATTCATTATCATCTGCTTTCCATTTAAAAAAAT
>NW_024814699.1:0-2343 GCF_019175285.1 Sceloporus undulatus
CAACATTGAGATTATAATATTTCAGATTCTGGATATGCTCGTCTTCTACCAGCAAGACTGCTATTTTATTTTGCTTATGTCTCAAAATCTGTGTATATTACAGACATAAAGATAATGTAAGTGTATTAGTAATGAAGTTAATCATGTGTAACTTGTATGATTTTAGGCTAAATTCAGGAGAAATGGTGATTAGCACCAGATCTGCTGAAATTATTTTGAAGTGTAAAGAGTTTTATTATGATTTTAAATGAATGTATAAGTGAACGATGTGATTGTTTATATCCGAGTGCAATAACTTGTAAAATTTTCAGTGTCTTTTGCTACAATTTTGTGACTACTGGTCAATGACCGAATAAATTTTATGACGATGATGATATTGTGCTGTGTAAATTTACAGCGCTTCATAAATAAAGGTTAATAATAATAATAATAATAATAATAATTACATCTATATGTAGCTCCTCAGAAGTGAATGCAAACTGTTGATACTTTATTTTTATGTTGATTAAAATTGTCTGTTTTTCATAGTTCTCATAAGAAGTAATCAAAAGCTTGTTAACAGATAATCATGAAAGTCCAAGTTCAAATCCCATCTCAGCCATGAACTGAATCACCCAGTCTTCAGACTTAGTCCTCAGCCTATTCCCTAGTACAGAACAATCAATTGTCTCTCCTGCAAGATTGTTACTAATGACTGCAGAGATACTGGATGTAAAGTGAATTGAACACTTCAATGTCGAATATTAATGTAAACTAGTACTAAGAAAGACATTGCAAAAAAAATAAAAAATAAAAATCGCACAGCAGATACTGGCTGATTAATAAATATGCCATTACTAGTTCTCCTGCTGTTTGTCCATTACACAAGTCCAACAACATCAATTTAGGTCTAAAACACACTGCAGAATCCCCTTTTGAGACCGCTTTATTTGCCCCAGCTCAGTGCTAGGGAATCCTGGGAATTGTCGTTTGTTGTGGCACCAGAGCTTTCTGACAGAAAAAGCTAAATGTCTCACAAAACTACAGTTCCCAGAATTCCCTAGCATTGAGCCAGGGCGGTTAAGGTAGTCTCAGACTAGATGATTTCTGCAGTATGTTTTGAACCTTAGCTATATCATCTCTTTATTTTTAAAAACATTTAATTAATTTTTCATATCATAAATCATGCACTGCCCCAAATGACACAAATAGTGTTACACAACCAGTCCAGTTAAATTTAACTACCAAAAAACCAACCAAACAAACAAACAAGATCACATTACAGTATCCAAAATGACATATATTTCAATGAACGTCCATGAGCAAAGTTCATTTCTAAAATAAGTAAGGTAAAATGATAACATATAACATCAGAAATATCTTCCATGTTCTCTCCTTTTCACACTTTCTCTTGCCGGCTGTCTTTTGGATGCACTTGATCTAACAATCCTATGAAACATAGCAGGAAAGCTGTCCAGAACCAAAGTATCCAAGCATTAGTTTGGCTTCTCCTACTCTGTTATTGTGAGTCTATGATAGCCCAAATGCCAAGAGAACATGGATTGAACCACTATATGTACCCTTTATTTATTAATCTGCTGGTGAAGCAAGACGCTCCTCTCCCAACTTTATCCTCACAATAACTCCATGAAAGAGGTTACTATAAGGGAGACTGCCTGGCCCAAAGTCATCCAGTGAGTTTCATGGCTCAGGAGGGCTTCAACCTGGATGTCTTAGGGGTGAAGCAGACAGTCAAGAAGCAGCAGCCTCCAGTCACACCGGCTGCAATTGGGGTGGGACCGTGGTGACTGCATGGCTTGCTCCCATTGCGGGCCTCCACTTGCAGTTCCAAGCCGCAAAAGAATTTTATACCAACTCCTTTTGTGGTGGCTTCAGGCTCCCTTTGGTGGCCACGGAGCGGCTTCTGGCCACTTTGGCGTCATGTAAACACCACACCCTAAAAATGGCTGGAAGCTGCTTCTTTTGGCCCTTGTGTTTTGGGCCTTAGTCTCATTACAACATCCTAACTATGGGACAGTACAAACGGACGGAAGAAGTACATCATTCTTTTCAGACTGTCATACAAACCAAGCGATAAGCAACACAATGGCTTCATGTTACACGTGTGTAAATGCTGATTATGTAGGATAACCTCAGGAGTAAAGTTCACTGATAGGAAACTGTCCAAAGTGTTTTTCTATTAGTGTAAACCTTTGGACTTTCCTCAACCATTAGATACCTTTCACTTTAAAAATGGATAGTGCCTGACTATTTCAGGACTAGAACTAAGCTATTAGTATATATTATAAACTTCATAAAAAAACACAGATGTACAAGATAGCACTAAATATGTAATATAAAAGT
>NW_024814700.1:0-2343 GCF_019175285.1 Sceloporus undulatus
ACAAATATAGAGGAAATTAAAGAATTTTTAGAAAAGCAAAAGATAGAACAAATTACAGAAGAACAAAAAAAAATGAGCTAAACAAACTTATTACTATTACAGAAACAACAGAAGCAATTAGGAAACAAAAATCCGGGAAAGCTCCCGGACCAGACGGCTTCCCTGCTAGCTATTATAAAAAATTCGAATCAATAATTGCCCCACCTCTCCAGGCAACAATGAATGAAATTTTGAAGGGAGGAATCCCAGATTCATGGAAACTATCTTTTATAACACTGATCCCTAAAGAGGATAAAGAAATTCTAGAAACAACAAATTTTAGACCTATAGCACTCTTAAACAATGATTATAAGATATTTGCAACGATAATGGCTGAAAGATACAAAAAGATATTAAAGAATTGGATAAATAAAGATCAAGCTGGATTTCTTCCCAATAGGCACTTAAAAGAAAATATTAGACATTTAATCAACATTATTGAATATTTGGAAAAAAGACCTGATCAAAAAGCAGCACTAATATTCCTCGACTCTGAGAAGGCATTTGATAATGTAAATTGGACCTTTATGTTGAATGTTCTACAGAAAATGAACTTAGGCAATAATTTTATTAACTGGGCATCGGCAACTTATCAAATTCAACAGGCAAGAATCTTAATAAACGGTGACACAACAGAGACATGTAATATTCAGAAAGGCACGAGACAGGGGTGCCCCCTCTCTCCATTGCTATACATTACAGTTGCTGAAGTGCTGAACAATATGATTAGAGGAGAAGAGAACATAACAGGAATAAGAATCAAAAACAACGAATATAAAGTAAAGTCTTACGCAGACGATATGGTTATCACTTTAACAGACCCAGCGGAATGTATAGATAAATTACGCAAAACGATAGAAGAATATGGTAGATTAGCTGGTTTAAAAATCAACGAGAAAAAAACAAAGATGTTAGTAATGAATATGACGAAAAACGAAAAACAACACTTGGCCCAAATTTCAAAGTTTGTAATCCATAAAAAAGTTAAGTATTTAGGAATCAACATTACAACGAAAAATTCGGATTTATACAAAAATAATTATGAAACAACATGGAAAGAAATAAAGCAAGACTTACAAAGATGGGCCAAATTGAATCTATCCTGGATTGGTAGAATATCAACAGTAAAAATGAATGTTACATCCAAATTGCTATTTCTATTTCAAAACTTCCCCATTATAGTCAACGACACACCTTTCAAAACATGGGGAAAAGATTTAACAGCGTTCATTTGGAATAGGAAAAAACCACGGATCAGATTGAAAGTAATACAGGACACAAAAGAACACGGCGGTCTTAATTTTCCAAATTTTAAATTTTATTATTATGCATGTTGTCTAGATTGGATAAGTGATTGGATAAAACTTAAAGAAGAAAAATTGCTACATTTGGAAGGATATGGACTAACACATGGCTGGCATGCATATTTAATATATGATAAACTTAAAGTCAACAAAGAATTTAAAAATCATTTTGTCAGAAGATCTTTGATTCGTATTTGGCTTAAATACAAAACACGTTTAACACCAAAAATACCGAGATGGACCTCCGTGAATGAAGCCTTCTATAGACGAGAAAGAATGATAAAAAACAAATGGATAACATATATGGACCTTATTGTTAAAGTAAAAGGTGGACACAGATTAAAAACTCCAGAAGAAATTAAACAAGAGGGTATTAACTACAATTGGTTTCTGTACAGACAAATTAATGAGAGATATAAATTGGACGAAAAAACAAGTCAAATTGAGATAGAAGAAACAGAGGTGGAAAAGCTTCTTTATCAGGAAACTCAACATCGTGTCTGAAAGCTTTACAAATTAATTTTAAAACTAGAGATGGAAGAAGAAACAATTAAACAATACATGATCAGTTGGGCACAAGATATCGGGAAGCCAATCCAATTAGAAGAATGGGAAAAGAATTGGAATAAGAGAATAAAACATACGCTTAGTTACGACATAAAAGAATCATATTACAAAATACAATACAGATGGTACCTAACACCGGAAAAAATAGCAAAAATATATAAGAACACTAAAGACACCTGTTGGAATTGTCAAAAACATAAAGGTACAATGAAACACATGTGGTGGGATTGTCGCAGAGCAAAAACTGAAGAAATGCAAAAAATCATAAATATGAAGATTCAGTTTGAACCAATGTTATTTTTATTAGGCATGACAAATAAGGAATTGGAAAATAAAGCAGGAAAAATAATATTCTATTTAATCTCAGCAGCTCGGACAGTATACGCAAAAAAATGGAAAAATAAGGCCGAACCCACAAAGGAAGAATGGATTA
>NW_024814701.1:0-2343 GCF_019175285.1 Sceloporus undulatus
TATTGTTTATTATATTGTATATTATATAGAAAGGCTTCGAGACAAACTGGATCTCAAAGGCTGTAGATTTTTGCTTTCTTGCAGAATTTAAAGTTTATTTCCTGGACTGAATTCTGAAGTGTTGAAATAATATTTTCAATGCACCATGTGCTTTCCTCCCCTTTTGCTTAGTTACTCTCTGGATAAGGCTATTTTCTATTGCAGGTGACCTTTGCGGATGTAGCAGTATATTTCACCGAGGAGGAATGGAAGCTGTTGACAAAGAAGCAGAAACTTACATACAGTTCTGTGATGATGGAGAATTATGAAAATGTGGCATTTGTGGGTAAGTAACCTGAATCCATTGACCTTCCTGTGAAGACTGAGGGCCCTTTCATCATTCACTGTCAGAGTGCTTTGTTTCCACTTTAGAATTATAGAATCAAAGCAACTTCCTAAGGACTATTTGATAGTGGAACACAATCCTTTCTCGGAGTGTAGTGGAGTCTGGATCACCATCTTTCGGGGATACTTTGATTGAGAGTTCCTGCATGGCAGGGGGTTGGACTGAATGACCCTTGTGGCCTCTTCCAAATCTACGATTCTATGATTCTATGATCAGTTATGAGTAATATCTATGAAGGGAAGAAAGGGGGACACAAAACCTGCTTTTTCTCTAATGTTTCTTTTCCATCCTGAGCTTGCTTAGCTCCATGATTGATTCCAGAGGCCCTTTGTTACCCAAAATGCTGGAGTCTGGGGAGGACACCCGCAAGTGCTATGCTTTTAGGGGAATTTGGTACTTAGCTCAATAGAACAAGATAGTTTTACTGGGGCAATAATGACCTCTGGATCCAGCCCAGCTATAGCAGCTCCTGAATCAAACAGTACGTCAGAGGCATTTGAAATAGGTTTTTGTGTTTTATTTAGGGGAAAGCAAAATACACATACACACATACTATATATATAAGTGTTCATGCGCACACACAAGATCTAGGTAACAAAGGTGGGAGTGGTGAATAGATGTAAGGCTTTGTTAAAAGTATCTATTATCTATCCAGAGCTTTATTCCAATTGTTGAGGATTTGGAATGGGGAGAGGTCAGTAGTTCCTGCGACAATTGGGGTTGGTGAGTGCATTGAAAACAAACAGAGTGTTTGTCTGTAACTGGACTGACACTGAAGAACAGCAAGTTGGGCCTGACATTTATACTGAAATTGGTGCTTGGGCAGAAACTGAGGGTTCAGAAAGGTTTATATCTCTTTAGAATATTTCCTGGGTGGGGGAAGAATGGCATGAATACGAATTGAATGCAGTGGGTGTTTGATGCAAATATCTCAGACAAAAGGGATTACCACACCGCCTCTCAGGTCCTTGTTGGCTCTGAATTTCGATCGCATTCACAATCCAAGGTACACTACAATCTGAGGGTGACGCTCCCAGATGCAGGTCAACAATAATATGGCAGAGTATGGAAGCAAATATCTAGATATAGGTATTGGCAATACGCAGACCACTTTCCACACTTAAAAATAAGTCACAGACACAGTAGATTTCATTCAAGTCCTTGGAGGTTCTTTATCTTGAGTTACAAAATAATACAAATGAATAAATGAATAATTTATTACGGCACATGGCCAGTTTAAAAAAACAAACAAAGCAAAAACAAGTATTACAAAGCATCACAATAAGTAAACTGCATTCTAGCAATAAGGGTAAACATCAATTCATAAAATGAAATCCTAAACCTTGCAGGTAAAAATTGTCCCAAATAACTTTGAGAAATATAGACTTCATACAGTAGACTGACTCTATGTCATAATTATTTCAAGAAAGAATCATAGAATAATAGAGTTGGAAGAGACCGCAAGAGCCATCCAGTCCAACCCCATTCTGCCAAGAAGGAAATCCAAATCAATGCATCTCCGACGGATGGCCATCCAGCCTCTGCTTAAAGACCTCAAAGGAAGGAGACTCCCCTGCACTTCGAGGAAGGAGTGTCTTCCACTGTCAGACAGCCCTTAGTTCTTCTTAATGATGAGGTGGAATCTCTTTTGCTGTAGCTTGCATCCATTGTTCTGGGTCCTAGGCTCTGGAGCAGCAGAAAACAAGCTTGTTCCCTCCTCAATATGACATCCTTTCAAATATTTAAACAGGGCTATCATATCACCACTTAACCTTCTCTTCTCTAGGCTAAACATCCATAGCTCCCTAAGTCATTCCTCATAGGGCATGGCTTCCAGACCCTTCACCATTTTAGTCACTCTCCTTTGGACATGCTCCAGTTTCTCCACATCCTTTTAAAACTGTGGTGCCCAGAACTGGACACAATATTCTAGGTGGTCCTGATGAATAAGAATACAG
>NW_024814702.1:0-2343 GCF_019175285.1 Sceloporus undulatus
GAGGAGTCCTGAATCCTGTAGGTTAACCCTAGAGAGTAGTCCCACTGAACCCGTAAGTGACTGATGAGTCAACATATAGATAAATCCAACTGATTCAGTGATTCTACTCTGATCAGGACTAGGCATAGGATACAGGCTAGGATTTAGGTCTGCATGTGGCTGGAACAGGATATTCCCAAGACAAGATGGACAGGCAACACTGTGGAAAATGGGCATATGGGCAGAAACACTCTCAGAATTGTGACTTTTCTGCATGGAGAAGACTGCCATGGGAATTGGGTGCTCCCTTTTCAACAGCTCACAGCCCCTTATCCTGGGAGTAAGGCTGGATCCCATGAAAAAGAAGCAACCTGAGAAGAGAGAGCTCCTTTCCTGCCCTACCTGACCGGAAGCCTTCCTGGTAAATGGCCAGTTGTAGACCCATTCCACCCAGAGCAACACTGGAGCGTAGAGAGTTCTGCTGGTTTGGCCATTGGGAGAATGAGGAACCACCAGGCCAAACAGCCTGACCCAGCAGAACCCTCTATGTGCCAGTGTTGCTCCGGGTGGAATCAGGCTACAACTGGCCATTCACTGACCCAGGTCCTACCATAGAGTTGTGGAAGCCTTCCCACATGGCCATTCCATGCCTGGTGAGAGTGTTGGGTGTGAAGTATTAGAGAAGCATTCACCTGTGTTTTTCTAGTCAGCAGCAAAATGAAGAAATCTTCCTCTGAGGGCCACTGGGGACTTCTGCAGGTTTTGGCATATAATGCACTCATTTCACATCTAGCTATGAGGACATAGTCAGGACCCATCCCCTGACCCCCAGCTACTATCACAAGGCATGGAGTAACTGCTGTGTACAAGAGCTGCAGTGAGTTTATGCTAGGTCCAAGGGGCTTTGGTTGGTGCAGAGGGAGGAAGAGGATGCCCATCTCTGCATCGGCCCAAAGGAGACTGCGTATGTCACCAGCTGGATGCTGATCTCTGTGATTTTGAGTGCTGCAGGGTTTCTAGCCAAACAAAGCCTAACCCTGGTATCTTTTCTCAGGAACTTCATCTTGGACCCCTTGCACACGGCTTTGGGGCCTCTCTTGCTGGAAGTGACCAAGTGCAGGGCCACCAGGATTCCCCTGCCCACCTGATGGCCGACACAGAGGCCAAGCGGAGGGAGTTGGGCTCCAACAGAAAGAGGCTGCCCAGGAACAACAGCTCTTTGGTAAGTTGCCATCCTGACTATTCGTTTCATCTGTGTCTTGGCCGGCTCATGAAAGCAAGCGGAGAACATACTGTTCCAGTTTCGCAGAGAGAGTCCTGGTTAATCCTCTGTCACCTCATTTTTTCAGGGGCTTTGAAAATGTCCTATTTCACTCTCCTCCTCCCACTTTCCCCCTTCTCCTCAGGTCAGTTCAGTTGTTGAAATATGTGTTCCAAGTTCAAAAGAGTGTGCAGCCCATCTATTCAAAAGAGGGGAGAGAGGAGGAGAGAAGGAGGCAGGGTCTTGCCCTTGTCAGGAGTCAGAAGCAAAGGCAAACTGCTGTACCCTTCCTCGCTTGTGTGATCTTCATCATTAAGAGCTTTGGCCATCTTGATCCCCTTCTGGTGTTGCTTGTCCATGTGTGTCTTGTTTTCCCAATCTGTGAAATGCTGGGAGATATGGAAGAATATCTCTGGACCTAAACTGAGGGTGGGCCCAGTGGCCCTCAAGTGCAGAGGACTTCCCAGAACTGTTTTTTAAAAATGAAATTTGCCTCTGAAATTAGGTGAGATATGGCTAAATGCACTATAATTCATTGGTGACTAAATGTACTATACATGTTGTGATAGTCAGTATCTTAATCAATCAATAATATCTCAGAAATGGCCTAAATTATATTGTGTATCATATTATATATTGAATGGATTTGAGACAAACTGGATCTCAAAGGATGTAGCTTTTTGCTTGATTGCAGAATTTAAAGTTTATTTCAGAAATAATATTTGCAATGCACCATGTGCTTTCCTCCCCTTTTATTTAGTCACTCTCTTGATCAAGGCTATTTTCTGTTGCAGGTGACCTTTGCGGATGTGGCAGTATATTTCACCGAGGAGGAATGGAAATTGTTGACGACAAAGCAGAAACTTATGTACAGTTCTGTAATGATGGAGAATTATGACAATGTGGCCTCTGTGGGTAAGGAACCTGAATCCATTGGCCCCTTCCTGTGAGATGAGAGCCCTGCATAATCCGACTGTCAGAGCGCTAGTGTTACTTGCAATCCATTGTTCCATATCCTTTTCTCTGCAGTAGCAGAAAGCAAGCCTGTTCCATTCTGAATATGACATCTCTTCAAATATTTGAACAGGGCTGTCATATCCACT
>NW_024814703.1:0-2343 GCF_019175285.1 Sceloporus undulatus
TTTTTTCCAAAGGAGAGTTTTACATTCACTTTCATTCTCCCCATTTTATAGACAGAGGCCTGTTTAAATGTCAGTCTTATTTAAATTACTTCAAAGTAATTTAAAATCCTGGATTATAGAGCAGCTACTTAAGCATTCTTGATTAGGCCAAATATATTTCTTTGGGGAGAATACCAAAGCACAAATAGTTGGAATGTAGATCAAAGGAGATTTAAAGGTCCAAAATAAGCTGATCCAACAAAATACTGTGGAATTTCTGCCTTATAAACACACACATATAAACACAAAAATGGGAAAGAAATGCTTTTATCATAGCTTGGGACTGACCATGTTAGAAACCAGGGAGTAACAGTATATATGCTGGAACACCACAGCAAATGCTGCACAACTGTTTCGTCAATCTCAGCATTTGGCCTGCTGACAGTTGCTAAATTGCTGATAGTTGCTAAATCAGGGATCTTGAGAAGGGGAAAAAAATTGTTGGAGCTAAATGAAATAAGAATGGGCAAGAGAGAGAGGTCCTCCTTCTGAAGCAATCTTTCTTATCAGATTTAGGGCCCATATAGACAGGCCAAAATAAAGCTGCTTCTGGTGATAGGTCACTTTGGAGGTATGCTGTTAAATGCTGCATGCGTCCTAAGAGGTCAGAAGCTGCAATATGGATGCAGCATTCAAGAGGGACACTGATCTGGATTCAGAAGCAGCAACTGCACCTCTTCTACTATGGATCAAAGTGTGTGTGTGTGTGGGGGGGGGGGGGGACAATTGTCTATGTAGCTAGCTAGCAAAGGGAACTGGAAGTTTCAGCATCTGTGGAGAGCTAGCTGCCCACAGACAGTAATTTACAGTTGTTATCAACCGCTGGCCCTTAAGAGATTTTGGACTTCAGCTCCCAGAAGTCCCACACAGCATAGAAGGAGTGTAGCAACAGCTGGGGCAAAAGATGGCTTTGGCTCCCGAATAAGAATGTTGCTTTCCAAAATTTCCTTCAGTCTCCAAATTACTAGACATATACTTTAGGCATTCAAAGAAAAGAATATGGTAGACTGGCAGAAGCCCAACAACAACATTTTAGACACTTGCTAAAACTTTATGCAAGGAAGCCTTTCCATGTATATATATATTTGTAAGCAGCGAGACCCACTTCTGGCGCATTTACAGCTTTGTGTGGAAACTCATTCTCAGCTTTGACCCATGTGCTGACACCATACAGGCATCTGGTGTTTCTTCAGAGAAAAGAAAATGCAGCAATACTGGCTTCTGAAATTAATGTATTTGAAGCAATCCCAAGTGAACAATTGCTCCACAATTTTCCAGAGAAATCACAGCACATTGGACTTTATAAACAGTTTGAATCATTATTGTAGGGCAACGTGGACAATGATTCATTTATTTCCCAATCACTGTCATTTAGTTTACCCAACTATTTTGCAGGTGAAAAAAAATGTACATTGCAATTGATATGCTTTTTTAAAAGCATCATAACATGATGCGTAATTAAAATGCATCAATTGGGGATTTTTGGGCCATTAACTATGATTTCCCCTGCAATGAAACCTCTTTTATAGCACTCAATGACTGCCCCCTTCTGCCTCCCATTTTTATCTCTGCCCCCCCAATGAAAATGGTCTTGCTATGCCCTTGACGCTTTTAAGCAAGGAGATCACCAAAAAGTCAGTGTTGAATGGAGGAGAGTGGCTAGGATTCTCGAACAAACCTTTTGTTTCAAGTCCAGTTTGTTCGAGATATTGGGAAATCAGCCTGCTGAACTCAGCAAGACTTACTATCCACACTGCAAAATTATGCCAGTTTAATCCCACTTTAACTGCCATGGCTCCTATGAAATCCTGGGACCTGATATTTGATGAGGGACATAGTATTCTTGAGTACATTTCCCATTATAGCAGTTTGGCAGAGAATCCTCCCACCAAACTACAGCTCCCAAGATCAGGCTTTTCCAGATTAACCATCCCGGCCCAGGTTCCCAGGTTCCCTGATCCCCTCATTCCTCCCGTGGCCCCATCTTAGTGATGGTTGAGGATCAACAGAGGGATATCAGGGTTTTTAGTTTTAATTGCTGTTTTTATCCTTGATATTGTGTTTTTAATATGTTATACTATTTAATACTGTCTTAAGGGGGGAGGGATAAAGTGTCTTTAATTGTCATATTTTATATTTTACTGTTGTTAACCGCCCGGATTGGTTTGCCAGAGGGCGGTATACAAATAATAATAATAATAATAATAATAATAATAATAATAATAATAATTCCATAGAATGCAACCTTTTTATCTTTCAGGAAGCATCCCAATTATAGCACTTAGAATTCTCTGCCAAACTGCT
>NW_024814704.1:0-2343 GCF_019175285.1 Sceloporus undulatus
GGAGGAGAGGGTCCTGGCCGGCCCATGCAACCCCCAGGAGAAGCAGGCGCTGCTGCCAGGGCTCCTCAGCGGAGGAAGCAGGATTTCCTTTGGACAACTCCCCAGGCAGACTCCCAGGGGGAATGTCCCAGCAAAGGAAATGACTGAATAAGGGCAGATTTGGCCAGAGATCGGGGGAAATTCTGCTGCTGCAGCTCCAGCCACCTCAAAACATGGTTGCTGGGTGGGGGAAGGAGAGGGGCCTCTGTCTGTCTGTCTGTCTGTCTGTCTGTCTGTCCATCCATCCATCCATCCATCCTCCAGCAGCAGGCAGGAGGAGACAGGGGGGCACCATGGAGGGGAGAAGCCCCCACATCACCCCAGAGCCCAGCCCCTCCGCCCCTGACCAAGGCCAGGAGGCCACCGATGCCCATCGTCCCCATCCAAGGGGCTCCCTGAGGGCCAAGAGCTCCAACTCAGTGAAAGAGAAGGGGACAGATGAACAGACAGACAGACAAGAGCCACTTGCCAGGGTTAGGGTTAGTCGACAGACTCCACCGCCAAAGGCTCCCTTCTTGGGACGAACGGACGGACACCCATGAGCCATGGCTGGGAGCCAGGGATGTGGAAGGCGCAGCTGCCACTCCCATCGTCCCACGCCTGGCACAGACCCCTGGAGCCGGGTGGGCCCACTGCCCCCTTTGGGAGGAGGAGCAGGGGGTCCTGGCAGACACACAGAGAGTGTTGGGCAGCCCAAAGATCAACGTCCAACCCTCACCCCAAAAGAGGCCCCATGGGCATCCCAGCACAGCGGAGAGATGGCCAGAGTCCTACCAGGCGCCTGGGACGGTTGTCATTGTGTGGCTTCCTCATCCTGTGCTTCTCTTGGAAAGGTTTGTTTGGAGGGGGTTTGAATTTGAGGCCGAGAGAGTGGGGCTGGCCCAGGGTCGTCCGGTGGGCTTCCTTGACCAAACAGGAGGCCAGCCCTGGTCCCCCAAAGCCCAGTGCTCTGACCGCTGAGCCCACCCTTCGGACACAGCCGAAACATTTCTGGAAAGGAACCCTGGGGGAGGTGTGAGTCTATGCCCTCCCAAAAATAGCATTACAATAACTGGGGACCTTTCTTGGAAGGACAGAAAGACAAGGGGCACCACTATCACTCCTTACAGGCTTAGTCACTTTGTCTGCTTAGGGACACAGAACGCCTGACGACGCTGGGCTCCTCAGGTTTGGCACATTGAGAAGAACATAGAACAGGGCCTTTGGACAGCAAGCACAAAGACTGTTACTTTCTGCTCAAAGGGAGCTGCAGACTCCGGAGCCACAATGGGCCTCTGTGCACTTTTGGCAGCAGAAGGAGCCCCTTCCATCCATGTCCTCCCAGAGAGACAAGCGCCGGCTCCCCCAAAAGAGCCAGGAACCGGACTGCAAGGCCTTGCTTTCCTTTCCTCTGGGGCTGAGAGAGCAGCTGCGGACAAGGCGGGACTTGAACCCTTCTCCCTGGGCCTGGAATAGTGCGCAAACCACAAACACCTTGGATTGCCATCATAGATAGATAGATAGATACATAGATAGAGATAGATAGATAGATAGATAGAGATGATAGATATAGACAGATAGACATAGATAAATAGATAGATGATAGGTAGATATAGACAGACAGATAGATAGATAAATATAGACAGACAAATAGATAGAGATAGATAGATAAATATAGACAGATAGACAGAGATAGATAGATGATAGATAGATAGACAGACAGATAGAGATAGATAGATAGAGACAGATAGACATAGATAGATAGATAGATAGATAGATAGATAGATAGATGATAGATAGACATAGACAGACAGATAGATAGATAGATAAATATAGACAGACAGACAGATAGATAGATAAATATAGACAGACAGATAGATATAGATAGATAAATATAGACAGATAGACAGATAGAGATAGATGATAGATAGATAGACAGATAGACAGATAGAGACAGACAGATAGACGGACAGAGGTATGTCTTCCTGGTGGAGTGTTCCCAGAAATGCACCCGGGGGAGCCCCAGTCAGGCGAAGGCCTTGCTCTGGAGCCCCTCCAAGGCCACACGGAGGCTCCTGAGTTACACTGGGCTTCTCTCGGAGGCCCTGTTCGGGGGAGTCCGGGAAGATCCAGCAAAACGAAGGGCTTCAGAGAAAGAGAGAAAAGAAGGCAGAAAGCCCGGCGGAGGAACAGGTTTCTCTCTCTCTCTCTCTCCTGGGTTTGTGGCCGTTGAGACCGATGGAAGGGGGCCACTGCAGCGGGGTCCGGAGCGAGGCCCTTCCGCCGCCCTGGGCCAGTGCTGCCGGGAATCCTGGCAGCGTCGTT
>NW_024814705.1:0-2343 GCF_019175285.1 Sceloporus undulatus
ATATATATATATACAATGTTCGGAAGCAGACAGTGGGGGCGAAGGAGGGTTGAGACTTTACTGGCTCCTGTCTCAGCCTCCTTGCATGATAATAAATAATAATAAATGATTTATTGATAGCCTGACCAATCACGAGGAATCCGGGCGGGTTGCAACGGTAAGAGCGCATGAAAAATACAATCAAATTCAAAATGAATCCCTTCCCAACCCCCCTTAATCCCTTCCCAGCCACACAACCTCCAGGAGCCATTGGGGGGGCTCTTGGCCCATCTTCTTCATCATTTTCCAATTATTTAACCACCAAATACTTCCAAGGAGGCGTGGAGGCAACAAGGCACTCCCTCTTCGCCCCTCCAAAAGGCATGAGGGGGGGGTAAAGTTAGCAACAAAACACTTTTAAAAACCTCCCCACGTGTGCACACCACCATCACAGAAAAAGAGGGAAGAAGGGGACCCAAAGTTTGCAGAAAGAAAGAAAGAAAGAACTTCTCCACTTCATTCTCCTTCTCTCCTAGAAGTCAATCTATTAGATTTATTGTGATTTCTGCCCCTCAAAGACAAGAAAGCAAAGGCTAAAAACTCAGGTGGCTGCATCCCCCCCTCAAAAACAATAATGTTTACACTGCCCCAAGTGCCTTTTAACTATCATTTGGGCTTTGTAAATCTATATATGTATATATGTGTGTGTGACAAATGTGACAAGTGTGTGACACACACACACACACACACACACACACATATATATATATGGGTTTCTTTCTTTTTTATTGCAGGCAGCCAGGCTAAGCTGGCCTCTCCCTTCCCCCTGCTTCACAATAGCAAGAAAGCAGGCTCTTTGGCCCCCCATCGCCCCACTCTTTCCCCCTCCTTCTCCTCCTGGCTTCCTGGAGACAGATGTAAAGGAGGAGAAAAAAGAAAGGGGGAAAAGAAACCTCCTTCTTTTTCTCCTCCTGCTCCACAAAAAGAAAAAGAGAGGCCCCCAAGTCGTCCCAACTGGCTTCCAGGCTCCAGACACAAGGAATTTCCTCCCAAGGCTTGGAAAAACAAGCTCAAGCCTCTTTTCTTTTCTTTTTTTCCTTCCCCTCTTTTCCTCTGATTCCCTCCTTTTCCATCTCTTTTCTCCCCCCCAACACTAACTAGGCTGGATCCACACTGGAAACATAACCCAGTTTGGCAGCGCTTTAATTCTTTGTCTGGCTCAAGGCTGCTATGGAATTCTGGGAGTTGGAGTTTGTTGTGGGGTCCTTCTCCTCCTCCTCCAGAAGCTTTTACAAGGAACCCTTCTCCCTCTTCCTCGGAGGATCCAGTGCTCAAAAGTCAACCCCAGAGAAGAGGAGGAAAGAAGAGAGAAAGAACAAAATGCACACCAAACTAATAATGATGATGATGATTAATAATAATGATGATAATGATAATAAACCTAACCAGGGATTTATTATGGCCAAGCCCTCTTTTGTTTTTTTGTGGCACGAGGGAACCTGTGCTGAAGCCTAATAATAATAATAATAATAATAATAATAATAATAATGACAACACACAACAACAACAACAACAACAACGAGGAAGGCGAGCATGTGCCTCCCTCTCAACCTCGCTTGGGTTCTTCCAAACTTCAGGCAAGAGGACTATTAGAAAGAATACAGACCCTAAAATTAAATAATCATCCTTGAAAAAAGCACCCCTTTGGGACGAAGGAGGAGGGAAAATGTGGAGGTTTCCCTTTTCTCTGCCTCCTCCAAACAGAGACTCCCTTCCAGCTGCTCTTTTAAAATACATTAATAATAATAATAATTAATTCTCTTTTCTCTGCCTCCCCAGACTCACTTCTAGCTTACCTTTTAACATAATATAATATAATATAATGAATTCTCCCCTTCTCTCTATAAAATAATAACATAATAAATATAATAAATATAATAATAATAATATAATGAATTCTCCCCCACTCTCTCTCTCTCTCTATATATATATATATATATAAATTTGAGGTTGAATATACTACTACTACTAATAATAATAATAATAATAATATGAACTCTCTCTCTCTCTCTCTCTCTCTATATATATATATATATATTAATTTGAGGTTGAATATACTACTGGTAATAATAATAATATGAACTCTCTCTCTCTCTCTCTCTCTCTCTCTCTAATAATAATGATAATAATATGAACTCTCCCTCCCTCCCTCTCTCTCTATATATATACATATATATTCATACATATATTCAACCTCAAATTTATAGATAGATACAGTAGATAGATAGATAGATATAGATATATAGAGAGAGTTCATATTATTATTATTATTATTATTATTATTATTATTATTATTATTATTAT
>NW_024814706.1:0-2343 GCF_019175285.1 Sceloporus undulatus
GCCCCAACCGTGCCCCCCAAATACTCCCAGGCTGCATCTGGGCTGCAGAAATAATCTGATTTCACATCACTTTAACTGCTATGGCTCAATACTATGGAATTCTTGAATCTGTAGTTTGTTGTGGCACCAGAGCTCTCTGACCGAGAAAGATAAATGTCTCACAAAACTACAGTTCCTAAAATTCCATGGTATTGAGCCATGGCAGTTAAAGTGGTGTCAAACCAGAATATTTATGCAGTGTGGATGTTGCCCTAGAGGCCTGATTGAAACTAATTGAGCTAGCCACTCTCACAAAACACTGAGCCAGATTATGTGGTAGTGATGAAGTGTGATGCAATCAGATCTCTGCGACTTGGTCAGACCTCACCACCTCTTGGAACCAGCACTCTGCCAGGGTGACCAGATGTCCAAACTGCATAGGAGGACAAGGCACCATAAAAATTAGGATATTCAAGAAAAATGTAAGACATTAACAAATAAAAGTTTTAAAACACTCATATACGTGTAAATTCATGCTTCTTAGTCATGCTCAAAATGGAAGACATTTTGAAATTCTTCCTGGGCAAAATGCTGAAATGTAGGGCATGTCCTGGAAAATAAAGAGATCTGGTCATTCTGCCCCCTGATTCCATTGATAGTGCCTATCAAGTGCTCTTCCATGAAGTCAGTTGAAGTCCAGTGAAAAGGGGAGATGAGGCTGGAAGCTGGAGCCTTTAAACATTCTGCCTCCACCATTTTTGCCATGCTTCTGTTTTTAAAATACATTTGTAAAAGATGCTACTAAAACTGAAGTTGTCATATTTTGGCCATATCATGAGAATAGAAGACTCACTAGAAAAGATTATAAAGTTTGGTAAAGTTGAGGGCAATAGGAAAAGAGGAAGAACACATTCCAGATGAATATACTCAATCAGAGAAATCATGGCCATGAATCTGTGAGAGCTGAGGAGGGTGGTGGTGGACAGGTTGATCTGGAAATATCTCATTCATATTGTTGCCATAGGTCAAAGTTGACTTGAAGGCAGTTAACAACAACAAAAGCCCTGAGGTGATTAAAAGGCACAAATTTGGCCTGAATCATCCTGTACCGTCATTTGGACAGCTCTAGGTGACAGCTCTCTTTTATTTAATCTCTGTAAACATGCCAAACACCACCGTTAGAAGCCACTTCTCAGAACAGCTTAGTGTTCCATTATAATGTTCCATTGTAATGACCTCATGATCCATTTTCTCTTGTTTTTGGCCTTTTGAAGTTCAAATAATTTCTGTTTGTCTTCATTGGTATTTTGAGTGTGTAATGCTGGAGCACTCTTCGGGTCCTTTGCCCACAAAAAGAAAAAGGAAACAAAATTATTGTCTGTCCCAGTGACAAGTTCTCATGACATGTGAACCATAAAGTTTTTTCCCCTTTTAGTTGTTGCTTTTTTGTAGCTACAATCCAGGAAACATTCTTTTTGGAGGAAGACAATTTCTTTTCTTTCATGAAAATTAGTAAGCATTAGTAAGCAAAATTGTGCATTTTTCCATGAACATTGCTGAAAGTAAAAAAAAAATTGGAAACATGTTAAAAGTTTGGTAACTTTGCCAAATAACAAAATAGTCTCCAAAATGTAACTTCTAAAATCCAACAGTAGAATAAACATCACTTGTGTCAGACTTAAGTGACAGGCTTTTATCAAAGAAAAAAAATTCTTTCTGCTTTTCCTGTTATATAAATGTTTATTTTACATCTCTGAAACCCATGTTATTTGCATGAAGCTTTCCAAAACTTTAAGTTCACATTTTTATACTTTTCCTTATTTTAATTACTTTCATAGTATTGTTTGAAGGTCTTTGCTTTGAGCTACAGGAGAACAATTAAGCACAACATAGCTTATTCCCTTATGATTTTTACTGGGCATTTATCCAGGTAAGCAATTACTTCAAATTATTTCTGTTTTTTTTAAAAAAAAAAAATTGGCACAGATGAAGACTCTAATCCAGGAATATATATAGGTGTATTTATGTTTTTCAACCATGACAGTTTGCTATCTTTTTGCTGTAGTATATGTATTTTTCTTACTTCAGATTTTTAAGGTGACATTATTTTGAAAAAGAGAAAGATACTGCTCAGAGACAGAGCACTGTTCTAACATCCCTGTATGAAATAAGCTAGGTTTTAATATTCAAAAGTTACATAACAAATCAGATTTTTTTTAAAAAAAAGGCATGGTTTAAGACCAGAATTAAAATTATCTCAGATTGGGTCATGCTTCACAAAGCCAGGAAAGTAGAAGTTAGGGCCAACACTTTAACAGACATGCAACATGGATTCTAACAATGGAAGGAGCCTTATTTTAGCAG
>NW_024814707.1:0-2343 GCF_019175285.1 Sceloporus undulatus
TTTTTTAAATTTTTATTTGATGTGCGTTGGAAGAGGGGTGGTCTTATACGGCAAGTATATCCCAAACTCTATATTTTAACTGGAAAAGTTGGGGGGTCGTCTTATATGCCCAGTCGTCTTATACACCGGAAAATACGGGTAGGTTATAATATTCAAACGGACCAATGGGAATCGGTATAGATTAAAGGACTAAAATACACAGCATCCCAAACTATAAAAGAAAACTGGTTCAAAATGTTTTATCACTGGTACCTAACTCAGGACAAATTAGCAATAGTTTATAAAAATAAAAACAACAAATGTTGGAAATGTGGTATGGGAAAAGGAATTTTTATGCACTGCTGGTGGTAGTGCAAGCAAGTGGAAAAGTATTGGAAAGAGATTAGAGCAATAATTTGTAAAGGTATCACCACACACAGAGGGCTGATGATGGACTGCCTTGCCCCCACCCCTCCCCAGCCATTGTGTAGCTCTAGGGTTGCCATAATTGTCCACTAAAACCCAGGACAAAATGTAGGACAAATTCTAGACCAAACTGTAGGACAACTGCAGGACAAAACTCAGCCCAAAATGTAGGACATTTAAGGTCCTCCATTTTTCTTAAATGTCCTACATTTTGGGCTGAGTTTTGTCCTGCAGTTGTCCTACAGTTTGGTCTAGATTTTGTTCCACATTTTGTCCCAGGTTATAGTGAACAATTATGGCAACCCTACACCAGGCAAGTAAGAAAGCCGAAGAGGACAGAAGGAATGTGTTCCTCCTGCTACTCCATCACTGGGCTTCTTCTCCAAAGAAAAAGCCTGGGGACAGGACAGCTGGGAAGAGCATGATTAGCCCCTCCTGCTGCTCCATTGCTGGGCTTCTTTCTTGGGGAGAAAGCCTGCGGACAGAGCAGCCAAGAAGGGTGTGTGTTCTTCCCTCCTTCACTGAATGAGGAGGATGGTCCAATCAGGTATCACCCTTCTTCTGGGGTGTCACCCAATGTGGTTTGCACCCACCCACCCACACCTCCAGAGATGCCACTGATTTTAGTATTCAGATGTATGTTTACATTTTAGGTTTTTGTCCATTTTATGCTTGCCCTTCACATTCCTAGTCTTATTCCTTGACTGCAGACTTTGTTTGGATCAATGTTTGATCCAAGATATGGGAAACATTTAACTATTTCAATTTTCTCATCATCTAGGTTCATAGAATCAAAGAATCGTAGAAAAATAGAGTTGAAAGAGACCACTAGGGCTATCCGTTTCAACCCCCTGCCATGCAAAGCAGTCTAGAATCTCATTGGCCTTTTTAGCTACTACATCACACTGTTGACTCATGTTCAACTCGTGGTCTACTAGGACTTCTAAATCCCTTGCACATATAGTCTCATTAAGTCAGATGTACCCCATCCTATGCATTTCATTCATTCAAGAAGTTTACTTCAAGATATTCAACCTGCAATTAATAGATTCTATGATAGTTTTATATGCTGCTTTTAAACGTTTTATTGCAATTGTATTTGTAACTTGTATTGTGGTACAATATGTTTTTGATCAAACCTGTAAACCGCTTTGATCTTGTTGGAAAAGTGGTATATAAATAAAGTATTATTATTATTATTATTATTATTATTATTATTATTATTATTATTATTCCTAAATGCAGTACCTTGCATTTCTCGGTGCTGAAATCCATTTTGTTAGCTTTGGCCCAGTTTTCTAATCTATTAAGGTCATTTTAAATTTTGATCCTGTCCTCTGAGGTAATAGCTACTCCTCCTAATTTTGTGTCAACTTCAAATTTGATAAGCATGCCCCCTATTCTTTTATCCAAGTCATTAATAAGGATGTTGAATACCACTGGGTCCAGGATAGAACGCTGTGGCACCTACTCGTCACTTCTCTCCAGGATGAAGAGGAACCATTGCTGAGCACTGTTTGGGTTTGGCCCATCAATCAATTACAAATACATTTAACAGTTGCATTGTCTAGCCTACATTTTATCAGCTTGTTTGCAAGAATGTCATGGGGAACCTTGTCAAAGGCCTTACTGAAATCAAGATATATTATATCCACAGGATAGATAGAATTTATGTAGATTTCCCATGGTCATTATTTTTGTTTACTTAATGTTCAGCTTTATGCCTGCCTTTTAAGGAGCCCTGGTGGCGAAGTGGTCAAATGCTGGTACTGGGGCCACAACATTGTAAGTCCAATCCTAGAGGAGGAGTCCAAGGTCCACTCAGCCTTCCATCTTTTCGTATGTCGGTAAATGAGTACCCAGCTTGATGGGGACAATTGGCTTACACACTGTAAACCACTTAGTCCACTGATAAGCTGTATAGAAATGTATTTACTA
>NW_024814708.1:0-2343 GCF_019175285.1 Sceloporus undulatus
CTATGAGAATGTATCCTCTGTGGGTAAGTAACCGGAATCCACTAGCATTTTACAATCATAGAGTTGGAATAGACCCCAAGGGCCATACAGTTCAACCCACTTCTGCCATGCAGGAATACACATTCCAAGCACCATCCAGCCTCTGTTTAAAGACCTCCAAAGAAGAGGACACCACCAAACTCTAAGGGAGTATATTCCATTGTCAAAGAGCTCTTACTGTCCCAAAGTCCCTCCTAATGGTTAGGTGGAACCTCTTTCTCTCTGCCGCATCACACTGTTGGCCCATGTTCAACTGGTGGTCTACTAGGAGTCCTAGATCCCTTTAAGCGTAGTTTAATTGTGATAGCAACATCCTGTAGAATATTTGAATTTGTAGTTTAGTGAGGCACTATTGCTCTCCACTTTATAAGGATTCTAACTACCCCATTGTAAACTGCCAATTGTCAGAATCAGCTTCTGCGGTTCATCCAGAATGATATTGGGGTTTAGGGAGGATTGTTAGTAAGTTAAATGCTAGTAGTTTTAAGTAGTCGGTAAGGATAGTGGGGCCTAGAACAGCCTGGGGAAAGGAAGCAGTTGTGGAGGCTATTAACTGCCTGGTTTGTGACCTTTGGGTGGCAGACATGCCCCCGAGGGGAGAGGCGTATGTGAACGGTGGAAGAAGAAGGGAAGAGGTACCTTGGCAGCCGGGCTGGTTAGTGGCTGAAGGGATAGGAAAAGGGAGGAGTGTGAAGGTAATTAATGATGGAGGGAAAAGGTTTTGACGCTTCAGAGACTGCTTAGATGTATTAATGGACACTTCTGCCTGAGTTTCTCAATTCTGAAACTTAATTCCGCCCCCAGATATCACACCAATTCTAGGAATTTGTGGGAAGACAGCATGGAGATTAATTCATTTCTCACTCAAATGGTACTCAGCACATTTCTGAGTATGTTTTACTACCTTTTTTGGCCCTCTTCCAGCCTTTTGAGGCTCTGGAGAGGCTTCTTGGGGAAAAGACATCCCTTGACCCTGCAATGGCTCAGAGAAGGCCCAACAGTGATAAAATGGCCTACACTTCCCCAAAGGGATGCAATGGGATACTGAGGGGCAAAACATTATTCCTATTTTAAGGCAATAAAATGTGTGGTTGCCCTGAGATACCCTGGGGGCCAATGTGAGCCCTGACTTAGAGATATACTAGTAGACCACAAGTTGAACATGGGTCAACAGTGAGATGCAGCATCTAACAAGGCCAATGCAATTTTAGGCTGCATCAATAGAAATATAGTGTCTTGATCAAGGGAAGTAATAGTGCTACTCTATTTTGCTTTGTCAGGGCCCATCTGGCATACTTTGTCCCGTTCTGGGCACCACAAGGGACAGGAAGGGACCGCTGGGAAGGGCCAGAAGAGGGGCCTTGGGGATTGGGAGGCAGCCACCAACCTGATACATTTTAACAATAATAATGGTAATAATACTAATACTAATACTAATAATAATAATAATAAGTTTTATTTGTGGTTGTGGAGAAACTGGAGCGTTTCCAAAGAGGGCAACTAAAATGGTGAAGGGTCTGGAAAGCTTACCCTATGAGGAACGCCTTAGGGAGATGGGGATGTTTAGCCTGAAGAAGACACGGTTAAGATGTGATATGATAGACCTGTTTAAATATTTGAAGGGATGTCATATTGAGGAGGGAACCTGCTTTTTTCTGCTGCTCCAGAGACTAGAACACGGTACAATGGGTGCAGACTGCAGTAAAAGAGATTCCACCTCAACATTAGGAGGAACTTCCTGACAGTAAGGGCTGTTTGACAGTGGAACAAACTCCCTCTGAGATTTTGGTGGAGTCTCCTTCCTTAGAGGTCTTTAAACAGAGGCTGGGTGGCCATCTGTCGGGGATGCTTTGATTCCTGCATGGCAGAATAGGGTTGGATTGGAATGCCCTTGTGGTCTCTTCCATCTCTATATGATTCTATGATTCCAGGCCTCTGGGAGCCAGGAGGGGAAGGCAGGAACAAAGACAGTATCGCCTAGCTCTGTGCGGACAAGAAGGGACCTCTGGGAAGGGCCAGGAGAGGGGCTTTGGGGATTGGGAGGCAGCCACCAACCTGACACATTTTAACAACAATAATGGTAGTAATAATAATAATAATAATAATAATAATAATAAGAAGAAGAAGAAGAAGAAGTTTTATTTGTATTTCCCCCCTCTCCCAATGGATCGAGGAAGTATTACAACCATAAAATAGCCACAAAACAACAATAGCATCCATAGTCGTTATAGTGGCAATACACTCATCTACTTCAAAGTTCTAAAAGGATTCATATAAAACAGAACAGTGAACCAAATATAGTGC
>NW_024814709.1:0-2343 GCF_019175285.1 Sceloporus undulatus
CTATTATTCCTCCCAGTCTGGACACTATCAATAGAGGGATAGTGTCTAGATCAGGGGTAGGCAACCTGCGGCCCGGCAAGGCCTTGGGACCGGCCCCAGCCTGGTCCTACCGCCGATTGCTGCCAGGGCCTTTGGGGGACAATTGTCTATAGAAGCCTCAGAAACATGCATTTATATTAACATTTTTTTAAAAATCAGCATTTTTTTCGCATGTCCTCCATTTTTTAAAAAAAGTGTCTCCCATTTGAAAATGTTGTCCTACATTTGTCCTGGTTTATTTATATATTTAATTTTTAAAAAAATTATTTAATTATTTATTTTTTTACTTCGGCCCCCCAGTTGTCTGAGGGACAGCAACCCGGCCCCCGGCTCAAAAAGGTTGCCTACCCCTGGTCTAGATCGAAGGAAGCAATAGTGCCACTCTATTCTGCTTTGGCCTCACCTGGAATCCTGGGTCCAGTTCTTGGCTCCATAGGTGGAGCATGTCTAAAGGAGGTCAACCAAAATGGTGAAAGACCTGGAAACCACCAAGCCCTATGAGAAATGGCTTAAGGAGTGGGGTATATGTAGCCTGGAGAAGAGGAGGTTAAGAGGTAACACGATAGCCCTGTTTAAATATTTAAAGGGGTGTCATATTGGGGATGGAGCATGTTTTTAGCTGCTCCAGAGACTAGGACCCAGAGCAATGGATGCAAGCTCCAGGAGCAGAGATTCCACCTCAACATTAGGAAGAAGTATCTGACAGAAAGAGCTGTTTGACAGTGGAAGACACTCCCTTGGAAGGTGATAAGGTCTCCTTCTTTGGAGGTCTTTAAACAGAGGCTGGATGACCATCTGTTGGGGGTGCTTTGACTGTGAGTTCCTGGGGTTGGCCTGGATGGTCCTTGGGGTCTCTTCCAACTCTATGGTTCTGTGAGGGAGACCAAAATGGTGGAAGGTTTGGAAACCATGAAGTCCTATGAGGAGAGGCTTAGGGAGCTGGGTATGAGAAGCTTAAAAGGTGACCTGATGGCAGAGTGACCAGACGTCCTCCTTTTCCAGGACCTGATCTACATTTTAACCTATTATGGAGGAGTTCCAAAATATCACCCTGACTAAACAGCATGAATTCATATTTGTATGAGGGTTTCCCACTTTTATTTGGCTGTGTCCTACGATTTGTGGTGCCTTGTCCTCCTTTGCAGTGAGGACACCTGGTCGCCTTGCATGATAGCCCTGTTTCAATATCTGAAGGGTGTCCTCTGGAGGATGGAGCAAAGCTGCTGGTTTAGGGCCAAAAGCAAAGCAAAGATGAGTGTGTCACAATCTGAACCCAAATTTGGGGGGAAAGGTAGGATATAAACCCCTTAGGTCCAAAACACACTGCAGAAATAATCCAGTTTGGGACGGCTTTAACTGCCCTGGCTCAATGCTGGGGGATTCTGGGAAGTGTAGCTTTGTTGTGAGACACTGAGCCAGTGCATAAATAACCCAGTAAGACCCTTTTAACTCAATGCTGGGGGATTGTGGGATTTGTAGTGTCCTGAGACATTTAGCCCAGGATTCCTTAACATTGGAACAGGGCATTTAAAGCTGTCAACCTGGATTTATCCTGGCTCAAGGCTATGGAATTCTGGGAGTTGGAGCTCTGCTCCGCTCTGGGCCCACAATATACTCCAACTCCCAGAATTCCATAGCCTTGAGCCAGACAACGAGTGAAAGCGGGTTACGTCTCCAGTGTGGCTGCAGCCAGTCTGCCAAGGAAGAGAGAGCCCCGAGGGGACTGGCGATGGCGCTGCTGCCGACCTTTTTCGGGGGCCGGGGGAGGCGGGGGAGCCGGGTCCGGCTTGGCTTCCTCCTCGTCCAGGTCGGTGGAGAGCGCTTCGCTGGATTCGACGCAGCCCATCGCCCTCCGCCGCCTCCGCGGCGCCTGGAGGGGGGCCCCCTGGTGGCCGCCCATGGCACCCTCCGCCCCGCAGCCTCCCGCCTCCTCGGAGCCCTCGCTCCCGCCGCGCTTTGTGAGGTCACCAGCCTCCTCGCCTCCAAGCGCCGCCCAGGCAGGCCCTTAGTAGGAGACCCGACAAAAGTTAGCTCCCTCAGGACTCCCGAGCACAGCGGGCTACAGTTCCCAGAACTCCATAGCACGTCGCCATGGACTATATTTCGCCTCAGGAGTCTCAAAGGCAATACAATTACCATTCCCAGAATTCCATAGTACGTTGCAATGGGAGTTATCAAACTGGATTCGCCTCAGGAGTCTCAAATGCAATAAACTACCATTCCCAAAACACCTCAAACTACCATAGTATGGAGACATGGCAGCTAAAGTGATGCCAAACCAATTATTTTACCTCAGGAGTCTCA
>NW_024814710.1:0-2342 GCF_019175285.1 Sceloporus undulatus
CCCAGTACTTCACATCTGCTTTCAGCCACTTTCAAAACTGTCAGCCATGGTATCATTTGGGTTGCCTATCTAAAATGGCATTTGGGACCATTATTTTTTCTGTCCTTTCCAGTCCTTTCTGATGGGATTTTCGTGGTGTGAAAACACTCCTATATTTCAGATGTATTTTTGATGGCATTGTAACACATATCATAATTATACTGCATCTGAATTACTGTACTGTGTTCTATAAGAGGCTGCCTCTGAAAAGAGCTAAGAAAGTGCAACTGGTTTACAAAGCTACAGCCTCATTGTTCAACCACTTCCTACATCTCACACATCAAAACCAGGACACTCATGGCCAAACAACTTTAGAATGTGGTTAAGATGGCAAAAGTTATTAATGGGGGGAAACATACAAGCTAGGAGAGAGTGCAATAGATTGCTTTTGCCTGAGCGTACTGGGAAGGTCAAGATTCATCCCCTTCCTCTCCCTGATGCTGACGTGAGTACATACTATTTCTGCACTATGACCTTGGTTTACAGAAAAGTAAGCTGAGGACAAAGAGGAGAAGTGAAGGAGATGAAAAACTGGGACATTTGAAAAGCAGGTGAAAAAGTAAAGGATTAATTGAAACTGCCCCTGCCCAGTCAGGACTGTTGAAAGATATGTAGTTGATCAGAGTAGGTTACTCCAGTATTACTGGATGCTTCACTGGATGCTGGTTCATTTCCAAGCATAATTCAAAATTCTTTTTTTTAAATATTCTTTATTAAATTTTTGCATATATACAATGGACGTAACGTTACAAACAAAACATTAACATACAAAATAACATACTACCTTTTCCCTCCTCCAAACTAGGTATACCTAAAATACTAAAATCCAGTATTGCTGGATGCTTCACTGAATGCTGGTTCATTTCCAAGCATAATTCAAAATTCTAATTGTGACCCATAAAACTTAAAATGCTGAAGAATTGTCTGGTCATGTATTCAGTTTGTTTGTTTTTTCCAGAAAAGTTCTTCTCTCAGTTCCACCAATTTCTGAAGGATGTCTGATGGGAATACAGGAGAAGAACTTCTTATAGAGTCTTTTTGAGAGACTTTGTGCCTTGGCTTAGGAATTATTTTCTTTCAGATATTAATCTTACTTCCCAACACCTCTGTTGTCATTTCCCCTGCCAAGCAAGGATGTTTTCCCCACTACAAGCTTTTCTCCTATCCAGTTAATCTGCCAGATGTACTTTTCAGATTTTAACAATCTACTACAGTACTTTATGCCTTTTTTCTAGTTGCAGATGTAAAGTGGGGCGGGGGGACAAGAACATTGTTTCTTATAGCAAGAAATTCTCCTCTGCCTTTATAAGGTGACAAAATTAATGTAGTGGGAGGGACAGAGAAGCAATTTGTAACAAGTTTGATTTTGTACATAAAGTCAAAGAGCTATATGTTGTCAGGTATATTTATCTGGACTTCAAAGTACCTGTTGAGCTTCTGATGAGGTTCACACTGTCCCTTTTGGAATCTAGAATAGCCTCAGCTATTTTGTTTCCTACATCTATGGTTTATTTGTTTCCACACTGCTTGTATACTGATAAATCAAACAGATTTTACAAAGACATCATGTCCCTGTGTTGTTTTTGTGTACCCTCAAGTCACTTCTGACTTATGGAGACCTTAAGGCAAGCGTATAATGGGTTTTTTTTTTGGCAAGATTTGTTTGTTTCAGATTTATTCAGAGTGTGTTTGCCATTGCTTTCCCCTGAGGCTGAGAGGGTGTGACTTGTCCAAGGTAACCCAGTGGGTTTTATGGCTGAGCTGGGAATCGAACTCTGCTCTCCAGAGTCATAGTCCAACACTCAAATCATTATTCCATGCTGGCTCTGCTTCTAGTGTTCGCTAATCCAAAGAAAACTGAACCCTGTAATGCTGTCTCTTCCCATGTAGATAGTATGGACTGCATAATATTGATCAGTAAAACAGAAAATTGCACAATTCTCTGTTTCTAGAAGCAGCAAGAAGATCATTTAGGGGGGAAATGATTCCTTGGATGGATATTCCCCTGTCTGCTAATTCCGGACACATTAACCTAATTTCCCCATTCCATTAGAAATTTAAGCAGGAAGTACTGTGTAGATGAATCTGGTGCAAGTAATGTCCATACTTTCATGATGTTTGTTCTACGCTGGCAAGCAATGGGTGGAATTAAAAGGCCCAAATGTTTTATGTAGTATTCCTGGTAGAGGGCAGCATCTAGAAAAACATATCACTTAGAGATGAAATCATGGACATGTTTAAGAAACCATAAGGAAAGTTTTTTGTCCAGATAACACAAATTTACTATCATTGTTCTGCACACA
>NW_024814711.1:0-2342 GCF_019175285.1 Sceloporus undulatus
TGGATATGATATCCATGTTTAAATATTGGAAAGGGTCATATTGAGGATGGAGCAAGCTTGCTTTCTGCTGCTACAGAGAAAGGAGACACCACAATGGATACAAGACACATAGAAAGAGGTTCCACCTGAACATTAGGAGGAACTTTGGGACAGTAAGAGCTCTTCGATAGTGCAATATACTCCCTTAGAGCTTGGTGGAGTCCTCTTCTTTGGAGGTCTTTAAACAGAGGCTGGATAGTGCTTGGAATGTATATTCCTGCATGGCAGAAGGGGGTTGAACTGGATGGCCCTTGTGGTCTGTTCCAACTCTATGCTTCTATAATTCTAGTGGAATCATAGCACCATGATAATTTAGCATAAAAGGGACCTCAGTCTTCATAGAAAGGAGAATGGATTACGGTTCCTTACCCACAGAGGCCACATTCTGATAATTCTCCATCGTCACATAATTGTACATAAGGTGCTGTTTCTTCGTCAACAGTTTCCATTCATCCTCAGTGAAATATACAGCCACATCCGCAAAGGTCACCTGCAACAGAAAATAGCCCTCATCCAGTGACTAAGCAAAAGGGGAGGAAAGCACATGGTGCATCCAAATATTATTTGATCACTTCACAATTCAGCACAGGAAATAAACTTTAGATTCTTTCAGCAAGGGGGAAAAAACCTACTCCCTTCGAGATCCAGTTTCTCTCGAATCCTTTCAATGTAATATACAATATAAGAAACAATATTATTTAGGCCATGGCTAGGATATAGAGGATGGATTAGGATACTCACTATCCCAACACATACAGTACATTTATCCACCAAAGAATTATAGTGCATTTAGACATTTCTTGCCATATTTCAGAGGCAAAAGTTAATTTTAAAAAACTGTTCTGGGGAGCACTGTGGACTTGAGAGCCACTGGGTCCACTCCATATTTAGACCCAGAGATGTTCTCTCATATCCCCCAACATTTCACAGATGGGAAAAGGAAGACACATGTGGACAAGCAACACCAAAAAGTGGTCAAGATGGCCAAAGTTGTTTATGAGAAAGATCACACAAGCTAGGAAGTGCACAACAATTTGCTTTTGCTTCAGCCTCCTGGGAAGGGCCATAACCTGCCTCCTTCTTTCCTCTCCTCTCCCCACTTTTGAGTGGATGGGGGGCAAACTGAATGGCATTCAGGAAATGAAGTGAGCTGAGAAGGGGGAAAGTGGGAGGAGGAGAGAGCAACCGGGACATTATTAAAAGCCCCTGAAAAAGTGGGGCAACAGAGGATTAACCAGGACTGTCTCTGCTAAATTGGGAGATTATGTTCTCCGCTTGCTTTCATGAGGTGGCCCAGCAGTGACACAGATGAAACTGATAGTCAAGAACCTCGACTCACCAAATAGTGTTTTGTGGGTTTTTCGGGCTGTGGGGCCATGTTCTAGCAGAATTGTTCTGAACGTTTTGTGAGCATCTGTGGCTGGCATCTTCAGAGAATGTTTGCCTGGAAAGGACTTGGCTATATATATTATGTGTTCTGGAAAGGCAGGAGTGATTTGCATGTGTATTGTTGTTTGCTAATGGCAGTCCTCAGGGTATGAAGGTCTGCACAAGAGGACTAATGTCTCCTTGATTAGTGCTCATTGTCTGCTGGGAAACCCCTGACCCTGACTCACCAAAGAGCTCTTGTAGCTCTGCATCCTCTTTCTCTTGGAGTCCAGCTCCCTCCTCTTGGCCTCTGTGTCGGCCATCAAGTGGGCAGGGGGTCCTGGTGGTCTTGCACTTGGGTCACTTCCAGCAAAAGGTGCCCCAAAGCTGTGTCCAAGGGGGCCAAGATGAAGTTCCTGAGAAAAGAGACCAGAGATTCAAAAAAGGAAGTGAATTGGATCTCCTATAAAGAATCAATGCAAATAGATAGAACTAGTTATAGAATAAAGACACGAGAAGATCCTAATGATCAGGGTTATGATCTTTCATGGTTCTTTTACAGACAATTAAGAAAGCTCTTCCTAATGGATAAAAACAATACGGTATTTGCAAATCAGACTCTGATCTAGAACAGGAAATAATGTTGAATAAAGATGCCTAATTAGCAAGACTTTAATAATAATAATAATACATTTTATTTATAGATGGCTATTCCACAATGATCATAGCGGTGTACAGTACAAAAATGCAATGCAATACAATACAATACAATCTCTCTCCCTCAAGATAATTGTATTGTTGAAATCTGTACATAAGAGGAAGTTATTAAAGAAAATATGATCAGATAGTCTCAAAACTTTGGTTTTGCAACTGAATTATACCAGTGCAAATACACTTGGAAAAACAGATTGAACTATACTTGCAGCCAAAACATG
>NW_024814712.1:0-2342 GCF_019175285.1 Sceloporus undulatus
TCACCTAACAGCTTCATCTAAATGTTGAATAGCATTGGAGACAGAATTGCCCCTTGAGGGACGCCCGATTTGAGCTCCCTCTTGGCCGAATAACTGTCCCCATGCGACACCATCTGGAATCTTCAACAGAATCGCCGGCAATACCAGCCATCAAACCCTCAAAGGCCTCTGGGAACCTAGTGGGTTTCATCAACCTTCAAGGGCGGACCATTTTAATAGGTCCTCCAACCCCGACGGGGGAAATAGTGGCCTTCAGCTCGACCTTGACCAGGAAATGATCCATGGTCCATGACAATGTGGAGATATTGACTACCTCCACCCACGGATGTGCCTGTTCCATACAGAAGAGGACATTGAGATAGCCCTTTCCCGCACAGTGTCCTCCCATCTGGGATTCTGGCAGCTTATATATATATATATATATAATATGAAACCCCATCAATCCCAATCTAGTATGATACCATGTGAAAATATAATAAGCATAAACCCATAGCAACATAACATAATATAAAAATATAAAAATATCCATAACTCTCTAGTTTCCCCCCTCCTTTTACAGAGACCAGTCTTTTAAACTCAAGCCTCTGTTAGAAGGATGATCCCCACACATTCCAATCCTAGCAAACAATCACATTCTTTAGCCATGATCTCCCTATCTCTTTCTAGTATCTTCTATTAAAGCACATATTAAAACATATTATTTTAACCCACCATAAATCCCATCTATCTTAACTCTAATTTAAACCTAAACCCTTATGGCATGAATCCCTAAATGAATAAATGCATGAATGAAGGGATTCATGACATATTGTGACTTGAGGCTGGTGCTCTTTACCTGAATGAGACTGGCCCATTGCGACCTCAGGTTGATGCTCCTTGCCTGCAGCAATGAGATGGGACCCTTGTGAATTTAAGCTAATGCTGCTTACCTGAAGGTTTGAGACGTGACCATTGGAACCTGAGGCTGATGCTTCTTGCCTGAAACACTGAGACTGGCCCATTGTGACTTCAGTCTGATGCTCATTGGATGAAGGATTGAGACGGTACTATTGTGACTTCAGGGTGGTGCTCTTTACCTGAAGGATTAAGACTGGCCCATTGCAACCTCAGGCTGATGCTCCTTGCCTGAAACATTGAGATGGGAGAATTATGACTTCAGACTGTTGCTATATACCAGAAGGATTGAGACTGGCCCATTGTGTGTCAGAAACAGTGTATAAGAGTAAAAATATTAGGGTTTGATTATTAGAGTTAAAGTCAGAGTTATAGTTGTAGTTCATAGTAGGTAATGTAGAGTGATGGGTCATAGAAAGCATGTAGTGGGAAATGTTAGGAAGACAGATACAGTGGCTTTTAGATGAAGGAGGGCGTTTAGAGAGGGGCTGGGGTTGCAGCTGTAGATGGTTATCAAGGAGGAGTGAAGCTGGCTTGGGAAACCGCTCTTCAAGGTGAGGCTGTCTGGGAGAAGGGAAGGGAAGTATAGACAACCTTGGTATCTATGCAACCTCCACTTGTGTTGCTTTAGTTTGGGAATTTGGGGCTGGCTTAGGGAGGGGTTGAGCAAGTTCCTTTGGACTTCAGACTTTGCAAAAAGGTGTTAATGGATGTTTCTGCCTGGATTCATCAATAAAGCTTCTTTAGTTTCAAATGGGTTTTATTTTTTGAGCACAGGACTGACTCCAGATCTCACATTGCAACTTCAGGCTGATGCCCTTTGCCTGAGAGATAGAGACTGTCCATTGTGACCTCAGTCTGATGCTCCTTGCCTGAAGCATTGAGACGGGATTATTGTGATCTCACCATGAGGTTCCTTGCCTGAAAGACTTAGATGAGACTATGATGACTTCAGGCTGGTGCTCTTTACCCGAAGCATTGAGACTGTCCAAATAGTGATCTCAGGCTGATGCTCCTTGCATGAAGGATTGAGACAGGATTATTGTGACTTCGGAAAGATGCTTCTTTCCTGAAGCATTGAGACTGGCCCACTGTGAATTCAGTCTGATGCTGCTTGCCTGAAAGATGGAGATGGGAATATTGTGACTTAATGTTGGTGCCTCTTACCTGCAGGAATGAGATGGGACTACTGTCATTTGAGACTGGTGCTTCATACCTAGAGGATTGATAGTGACCCATTACGACCTCAAGCTGACGCTCATTGCCTGAGAGATGGAGACTGGCGCAGTGTGACTTAAGTCTGATGCTCCTTGCCTGAACAATAGAGACTGTCATATTGTGACCTCAGGCTGATGCTTCTTTACTGATGGATTGAGACCAAACTATTGTTAGTTCAGGAAGATGTTCTTTCCTGAAGGATTGAGACTGTCCCATTGTGATCTCAGGCT
>NW_024814713.1:0-2342 GCF_019175285.1 Sceloporus undulatus
GGGCTTCTTCCCCCCTGCTTTCTTTCTTTTCACAACAAACCAAAAAAAAGACCATGGCTTCTTTGTGTGGTTTATTGGGAAAACTATTGAGCAACCTACACAAGCATACCACTTGTAACCAACAAGGTAGGATTGTGAGTTCTCAGGCTTATCATATCATATGTCCATGACTTGTGCAAATACGCAAGGGTTTGAAATTTTTGTTTTTAAAACTGATAGGGAGTTTTCTGAGTACTAAACATATTTAAAAGGTAGATTTGACTCTTAATTGCTCAGTAAGCTAGATATGACCTCATAGTAGATAAGGACATGAAATGTGAAATGATCCAAGATTGTGTGTGTTTATATATACTCAGAATCTGTTCTGGTCCACACATCATCCTATTCAAGTGGAGGAAGCCTTCCTTCCCTCACCTTCTCTCTCTTAGATCCAGGTTTTCAGCATTAGGGGGAAGGGATAGGAGAGACACAAGACTTGTTCACATAGCACAAATCCATTTGAGTGTCTAAGTGGGATTATAGTTAAATATACAGAGTGATTATTCAGTGGAGAAAACCAACAATCTCTCTATGTGTGTGAGTGTGTGTAAGTGAGAGAGAGAGAGAGGGTGAGAGAAGGATTATATTTTAGCATACATGAGATAGAGCTCCGGCAATGTTTTTCTTCTCCCAGATTTGTATGTTTTGAATCAGTTTAAAAAGAGGAACATGAACTGTTGGTAGAGGATATTCATTCCTTATGGTAATTTCATTATTTTTAGGTTGGATCAGAAAATTAATATCAAATACTTAACTGAAGGGCCAAGAAAGCTATTGTGTCTTCTTATAATAGAAAAAACAACAACACCTTGTTGACATATGTTGCTGAGTGAAACATTTAGATTCCTTCCTGTAATAAACTATGGTCCATTACAGATGGGCATAAAGTACGGACTCAGTCCATGCTAGGGTTAGAAAGGGGCATTCCTTCTGGACGCCCCTAACCATAGTATGCACCGAGTCCGTACAAAATGGTGGCGCCCGTTCCACATGGGGGCAGCCATCTTTACGTAGCGGACACACTGAGTCCGCATGTTGCGCAGCACACATGACGCCGCAGCGTCATAGCCGTGACGCATAGAGAAGTGCCATTTTGACGCTTCTTTTTAGCTGCACCGGGAAGCCTCGCGGTTTGGCCACTGGAGCTTCTCGGCACAGCTAATGATGGCGCAAGCAGAGTGCCGCTTTTCGGCGCTCTGTAACGCGCCCAAAATGTGAGAATGGTAGTGATAAAAATTCCAGGTAGTTTTGCTGAATTGTGTGCATACATGGCAAATAAAGTGACTACAGTATGAGAATCATGGTCTGTAATAAAGTCCAGGTGTATGCTGTGGTTTCCGCAAGAGCAACAGGAAGGGGAGAAGTATATAGCACTAGGTGCTGAATTTCAGATTTCATTCCCCCTCCAACCAGAAGTAATTCTAATCCTCTTGAATGTAACAATATGCTTTAAAGTGTATTTGGAAAGCTTGGTGAAATCTAAGCTGGATAGGCAGCTGAATAAAGATTTCTGACGGCTGGGCTTCATTTTCCAGGATAGTTCTTTTGCTCCTCATTTCTTCTTTTTCTTTTTTTAAAAATAGTTTTTATTAAAGTATAAATCTTATTCAAAACTTTTCTATTATGTCAAGGTACACACACACACACACACATCCTTTTTTAACAAAAGTTCTTGCCATATTTCATACCATGTTTTCATATACATTTTTAACATAAAAATTGAATAAATCTATAAAGACAGCGGTCTTCTGCTTATCATTTTGTATTAAATATTCTTTACAGCTATCTTGGCTGTACTTCTCTCTTGTAGGTCTATATTCTCCTTCTACCACCTTCATCTAAAAACATTTTAAACTCTTGTTGCTATTTATTCTCCATTCTGTACTTTTCCCCCTTTTATTTCTCTTCGCTTTCTTTATGCCGCTGCTTCTGCTTATTTATATACCTATATTGTTTTCTGTTCTCTAAGATCTCTCTCGTTGTTGTTTTTCTTGTTGCTCCTCTAAATATATAGTTAATCTGTCCATTTCCATTATGTCCAGTGTTCTTAATAACCAATCATCCACAATTTGTATCTCAGGATTTTCCCATTGTTTTGCAAACACCATTCTTTCTATGGTTACCATATACTGTACAAAATTATCTTTATATGATTTCTAGTTGTTTTTTCTTCAATTATGTTTAATAAAAATAATTCTGGTTCAAACTTTAAATCCAGTTTAAACATCTCTTGAATTGTTTTATGTATGTCTTTCCAATATTTCTTTGTTTTTCGTCGTGCCCACCATATAGGATAGAAAGAA
>NW_024814714.1:0-2342 GCF_019175285.1 Sceloporus undulatus
ACTTCCATTTTGATGGCCAATTGCCAGTGTGGCATAGTGGTCCGAGCATTACACAATGACTCTGGAGACCAGGGTTGCAATACCCATTCAGACACAAAACCCACTGGGTGAGTCACAATTTCTAGCCCCAGAAGATGGAAATGACATCTGAAGAAACTTGCCAGGAAAATGCTATAAAAATCCTCAGGGACACCATAAGTTGGAAATGACTTGAATACACACAATAACAACAATGATACTTTTTTTTTATTGTGGTGGGACGAGGAGATGGTGAGGCAGTCTTATCTGCACCCTCTTTCTTTCTGTTTTGCTTTTCATAAGGGACTGCGGTGGAAGTTGCTGTTTACCTTGCCTATTGTAGGCTAGCACACACAGCTGCAATAGGATTGGCTAGAACAGAATCCAGCTTTTTCCCAGCTCAAGCTTCATTGCATTTTTTTTACTGCTGACATACTGCTGCAAGTTGGTGCCTCCCTTCTGAATTTCTCACCCCTCCTTCACCATTTTCCTGATGCCAATGCTACTAAAAAGAAAATTCCAGTTACACAGAGACACGGAGGAAATGGTGGGGACTGGGCAGGAATAAAAAGACTTGAAAGGGAGCTTGTCAGATGGTTTTTTGTTTTTTAGCTGAGGTAAATTTTTATATTTTGAAACTAAAATAACAATTTGAGTAATACAGTGGCTTTTACCAGTGCCAGTTTACCCAGGGGGATTAACTTTACTTTGAACCACTGTGTTTTGTAATTTCTAAGCATCTGTTGGAGTGCATTTTTTGTCACTGTGATCCCAAGGCATTTGAAGCTTGAATACAAGAGGGTTAAGTGGGATACCTTTTTGTGTTTGTGTTAATTTTCAAGAGATATGTTCATACAAAAGAGTCTCAGATTTTTATAATTGGTTTTTAGTCCTGTGCAGTGGTAGAATTTATCTAAAATGTATCAATGGCCCGTTACAAACGGGCCATATAGTACGCGCGGAGCGCGTACTAGGGTTAGGAAGGGGCGGTGCTTCTGCACCCCCCTAACCCTAGTAAGCGCTCCACGTGCACAAAATGGCAGTGGCTGTTCCATACGGCTGCTGCCATCAATACATCACGACCGTGCCGCCTCCAAACGAGGCGGCATGGTTGTGACGTATTGGGGCTGCGCCATGGCACCTATGGCACTCTTTCTGCGACCCCGGAAGGAGCTCTGTTTTGGAGCTCCTTCCTGCTTTGCGTCGCTGGGCACAGCCTTCAGACGGCTGCGCCCAGCGATGCAAGGGAGAAAGGGGCCAAGCAGCCCCTTTCTCCTCCTCCCCACCACTGCTTGAAGTCCCAAGGACACCACTTTCCAGGCTGCGGGGAAGCGGCCTTTTGCCGCTTCCCTGCAGCCTGCAAAGCAGCAGATCGGGGCCTCGGAGGCTGCCAGTTTGGCAGCTGAGGACCCGATACACCGGGGAAAGGGGCGGGTGCAGGCCGCCCCAAACGTGTGGTCTGTAACCCGCCTATATCTTTCTCTAATGCACCAGTCCTTTGCTTTTTTGAGGTAAAGCTTAGATTCCTGTCAATATACAGCTGGCGTCCCCTGTGAAGATTAACCTGCCTTAATAAAAACTGGTGAGCATTTGCTTCATAAGATCAAATTGTCCCTAATTTGGTACACAGTAGGTAGCTAATGTTAGATATCTCTCACTCAGTCTTCCATGCATGAAGAAAGAAGTCAATCAACTCTCTGAATGATTTGTTATAGGTATCAATCATGCAAAATTTTGACATTATTATTACTTATTACTATTCCTTCAGTCTTGTATATGCCCTCTAATTGATATTTAACTGATGTCCCACCACCTCCACAGGTGCATCTGATGGGCAGTGGCATCCCCACACCTGGTGTTATCTGGGCTCCCAGAGGTGGGGCTTCTAGGGGCAGTGCATGCTCCCTCCTCCCAAGCTGCCCCATCCTTTGCCTGATGAGGAAAAGGATGGGATAGCATGGGGGAGGAGTACGCATGAGGACAGCATGCGGGGGGGGGGCAGGGATGGTGTAGGGGAGCATGTGTGGGGATAGAGTGCAAGAGGGAGCACACACAGGGATGGTGCATGCAGGGGGAATACTGTACAGGGAAGATGTTCAGGGGGAGGGCCTGACCGTGTGTCACCCATCTTCTGGGGTGTCATCTGGTGTGGACTGCACCATTGCACCCCCTTAGTGACACCACTACTGAAGGGAGCATAGGAGGGGGACTTCACAGTGGCTTCCCCCAGGATTTGGATCTCCCTTCCCTGAGAAGTTAAACCAGCATCCAAGTAAAGATTTTTCTGTTTGAACAAACATTAGATGATTGACTATCTAAGCCCT
>NW_024814715.1:0-2342 GCF_019175285.1 Sceloporus undulatus
GGCTGTTAATGGAGCAGAGGTAAGCCACTGTAGGCATCCCCTGCTCCTAAGGCTATTCTAGCCTCCTGCACCCGCTGAGACTGCGCACCTGTGCAGGAGCGCAGCGACGGAGTTCCCCAAGTCCGTGGGCGGCACTCCCGGGGCGGTGCGCAGCTGCGCACCTTCGAAACCACCGGGAGGAGGCCGCCCGGCAAGAGGCACAGTCCCAGCAGCGGCGGCGTCGGCGGCGTCGGTGGTCCCTTGGGCGAGGAGGCAGAGGGGGGCGTCAAATATTTTATTACACATAGAATTTCTGAGTTTATGAAAATGTATTTGCTAACCAACACCAAGCATATTCCCCTTGGTACAACCTTCTAAAGACAGAATACTATTTTCACCAGTATTTCCAAGACTTAACCTTTGTTGCCCTTAGAAAAGCCTTTACTGCCCTCTGTTTTCAAACGCCATCAGCCCATTTGGAAAGATCCTCTATACACAGTGGCTATGAATTTGTGCCTCTGGAGAGGTGGAAGACTTAGCTCACTAGTTATTACATTATCCATTATATAGAACCCCCAAGATGCATTTCTTGGATGACCTCTTGAGAATAAGGGCAGGCAGGATGTTACCTGATGTTATTTGTAAGCTGTTGGCAGATCATTCTAAACCTATTCCACTCAAGGTTGCCACCTTCATGGCAGCAGCCCAAAAAATCTGCTGCAAATTCCTAAAAGTGTTAGCAGTGGATTGCAAAAAGGACTGGTTGCTGTAGCTGCCATTATTATGGTTGTTTCGACATTCTGTCTAGTATCCTCTGGTTTTCTTCTTTCATTTCTGACTTTCTATGAACATTATCACACAGGTTCTTACCACCTGCCAATCACCACAGAAATGTTGGGGAAGCGCACAAAGTTTCCATTAATAGCAAATCGCCTCTCCCTAAATGATTTCATGATGCTGGAGTCAGCTGATGATTCCATGACACTGGGGAAGCATGCCAAGGTTACACTTACACACACACACACACACACACACACACACACACACACTCACACACTTCCCCAATGTTTCTGTGATGACTGGCAGATGGTAAGACCCTGTGTGATAATCTTTGTGATTCCCTTGCCTAATATCACTAGTATATTATTTGTTATAGCAGATACCCTGTATTATCAGAATGTTTTGTAATGGATGTTGTGCCACAAACAAATAAAACTATTGTTGTACTAAAAAAACCCAAACCCCTGTGTAAGGTTGCCATCTGGTACCCACTTACCTATGAATAAGCGCCTTTTAACTCAAAGGCAATATGTATGGGATTGCATTGTAAATGCCTTTTTGTTCCCAGAAAAATGGCAAGTCAGTAGGAGATTGTTATCAAAATATTTCTGCCACTTTTTAAAGAAAGCACACCAAAAGCAGATGTTTAGAGGGAGAGGAATGTGTAACAGGTGACAAGCTGAGTTTCTTACAAAAACAGAGAGCAATCACCAAAGCCAGTGATATTCATGGAACTAAGAGGTTGAAGAACACAATCTTAAATGGCTCAGTTATCACAATGTGTTCTATTAGCCGGCCCTTGTGAACTCAGCATTTAATTGTAATGATGTTAGGCAGTTGTAACTATGCACCTTCATTCTAAATTGATAATGAGTATAAACCATATTGCCTAGTTGATTAATGCAATTCAATTTCAGTTGTTCTTTAAGACCACAGAGTTGATGTCAACCACTACAGATGTTGAATCTAATTCTTATCTTTTCAGCTTTTGTTTGGACAAAGAGAATATACTCCCTTTAAAAATAAATAATTTGTTCTATACTGTTAACTGCCCTAGTTGGATTTAAATTAGGAATGGTATAAAACCAGCTTCAGTGATTTATGGCCAATCTACCCAGTGTTTAATCCCAAATCATTGCCTTGAAACAAATTATGCACACATGGATATACTGAGTGTATCTACAGTACACAGTTAAAAGAGTCATGACTTCACCGTATGGAATCTTAGGATTTGTAGTTTGGTAAAGGTAGTTTTAATTCTCTGACAGACAACTTTATTGCTAGTGCTGAATTCTAGGTACTTTCACCAGATTACAATGACACAGAGAGGCCTGACACTGACATTGTGTGATAAATGTGGATGACCACATCTGGCCACACAGGAGCCATCAGACCCACTAAAATCTTGTGAAGTCTTAAAAGGTTTGAAATATTTTCGTATGAAAGCTCAGCTGAGTCTACATGCTGAAGCCTTGTGATGGTGGCCAAGATTCATAGGCATCATGAGACATCCTCCCATGCTTACAGCCAAGAAGCAACTTGGCCAGGCCTGAGAGAAGCAGTGTCGGCCTCTCCACTTGGTA
>NW_024814716.1:0-2341 GCF_019175285.1 Sceloporus undulatus
CATAGCTCTTGAAAATAGTCTAAAGTCTTCACCTTTGTAGTTTTTCAACAATTACATGTTAAGGACCAAAAAGCAAAGCCTGATCCAGTCACAGTTGTTCTCACTCCACCACTTGGCTGTTCTCAGTGTTAGCTTATTATCTACTTTCTCATCAAGGAATGTCTTTTAGCTTAAAACACTTCCAATGATAAAATAAAATAAAATAATTATTTATCTTTTAAAGTTGCTGTCTTTTCAATCCATTATTTTAAAAAATCTCACAGGGCCTGAGTAGACAGAGAGGAAAAACTGGGTCAATCCCATTCCTCCCCTCGCCAAACCAGTTGGAAACCCCACTATCTGTATGAGCCCACTCCCAAAGTGGGCTGAACACTCATGAGCAGACCACATCATGGAGCGTCAAGCCACACAACTTGGATTTTTTCCCTTGCCTCCCCACTATGCATATGCACATCACAGGAACACACCACCTGAGATTGGTACCATCACAAGAACACACCACCTGAGATTGGCAATGCCCACCTTCCATCCCATTGGGTATCCCATGTGACCAGACACACATTCACATGAGTGATACACTGCTTGTACTGTGCATCGATGCACCTGGTGACACACTGACAAAGCATAATCATGGCGACCGCTCTATACATGCCCACCCTCTCCCTTCACCCCATGCCCCTCTGTTGCACTGTCTGGTTTGTGTATGTTTTCATTACATCCATTGCATTTCTGGCGACCTGCTGTGTTTATCATATTTTTGCATCATGGGGTGTGTGACAGCTTGATGGTTCAATGGGTTAATGGTACATCTGGCCACTCATGCATACTCAAATGGAAAAACCATATGGCAAGCAATGGTGCCGGCAGATGCAATTCACCGGTCCCAGGGTGCATGCTCCAGACTGCTTCCATCCATTGCCTGGGCTTTTCTGCATTCTCACACTTGCACCATGCTGTTTATATGCACATTTTCCACATTAAAGTGGAGTATTAGAGCTTCTTTCTGCTCCGTTTTTTAGCCTTGGAACGTGTCAGTTTCCTCCCGGTTTGACCCCATGGTAGGCTCCAAGTTGGTTTGAAGCCATTTTATTTTGCCACTGCAGACAACACCATAAAGTATTCTTAATTAAAAAAAAATTTTTTTTTCATTTTTCAGGTAAATTTTTATAAGTAGTTTTTCTCTGCTCTTGCTCATGGAAAGAAGGGTATTCACCAAAGCTTTGCTTTCATTGCCAGTTCAAAGACTTCTCTTCATTTGCAAATTAAGTCATTAAATATGTTTAAGAGAGTGAGGATTTGGTGTCTTTTAAGGCTTCCTGCTCAGCCTCACTATTGACCACTGCAAGTGGTCTCCTTGCCAGTAGTGGTGATAATGAGCACTTGTGGGTGATCCCTTTGCTCTCTTCCTTATCCAAAGAGAGTTATTCCAGCTAATTAATTATTAATTAGCCAGGTATTCTGCTGCTTAATTCTGTTTGCCTTAGAACACAAAACATGTCAGTCCACCATATCCTCAACCAGAAGTCTCCTGTAGCTTGTAGATTGTTAATTTGACAGTTCCCTGCCCTCAGGCTTACCATGTGAAAAATACAAGAAACATAAGGGAAAAGGAACGGTGGTGGAAAGAGGATTAAGTCCAGCAGATGCTGTCTACTGTTCACTCTCTGAGGCCACAGCAGCAGCAGTTGGGATGGAGAGAAGGCCTTTTTTTAGCTGCTGGACCTAGCCATGATGGAGCTTGAACTAGAAGTCATTTGTGGTGATGTGTGCCAATGCCACTTTTCTTACAATCCACACTGACCAGTCTCACAGGCATAAATGGGAATGATGTACTTTTATGTATTTATTTATTGAATTTATATCCCACCTTTCTCCCAAGATGTGATTCAAGAATGCTTATAATGGTGTTTAAAGGATTATGCTAAAGTATTTAAAAATAGAATTAAACAACAATATTATTTCAGACATGATTAAAATAGAGTTAAAAACACTAAATGTGCTGGCTGTGCGCCATAATAAATATTCATTCATTCATTCATTCAAAACACTAAAAGATAAGTACTTGCCCAAGAAACTCAGTATGAATTGCACTGAAAGCCACAGTACTCATGCAAAAATAAATGACTTTTAAAAAAGATAATCTAGGGAAAAGATGTCTATTTTTATAGAAATGCTAGCTAGTCAAAGAGTGTGTAAGCAAAAGGGAGAATTTAAGGAGTGGGTTAATATAAACAGCAAACCAACCCCCTTTTTCTTGGGACCCACCCAAACGTTTTAGGTAAGTGTAACATGTTGTTTGAGTGCAAGATGAAAAGAGCAAACTGAGGATGTACATTTTAAA
>NW_024814717.1:0-2341 GCF_019175285.1 Sceloporus undulatus
ATTCTTGGTATTCCCCTGTTTGTGCAAAGTCCTGCAGTCCACAGACAGCACCCCAGGGTGGTTTTTTCTGCCAAGCAGAGAAAGCAAAAGCATTCCTGTGCCCTATGGCTAGAACCAGCTGGTTCACTAGCATCTCTCCAGACTTAGCATTTTTTCCCCTCCTTGGTCTCAGTGACATACGTAAAGCTGCCAATGCTGCCCTGCAAAAGTTCTGGCACTTCAAACTGAGTGTGTCAAAACATGCACAGAGTGCTTTTTTTTCTCCATATTTTTTTAAATATCTTTTTTACATATGATCACACTAGCATACAGCCACAGCAAATATCCATGATATAACAAACGTGATATTCACAAACCTAACACACACATATGTCTACTAAACATAATCTAAATATATTTTTCCATATTCATATTTGTAGGTTTTTTGAAGTCTTCTTCAAAAACTTGGTTGGCTGGCTGGCTGCTGGGCTGTTTTTATTCAAATCACACACAACTCTTCTTACACCTTGTTTTCAAAAAATCACATTTCAGACAGCATATCTTTGAGTATGTGCAGTATGCCTGGCTCTAAAAGAATATTGTTTTTAATCAAACAAGAATAGGGGATGAACATATTTTTTCACACACTGTGGCTTTTTTTACTTCTGGCATCTATCAAGGAGGATTAAATTCTGGTTAGCTTATTTACAGACACAGTGCTGCGACATGATGGGGCAGATCCTGCGTAGGGAGATGTATTGTAAAGATCCACTCAGGTAGAACAATATTATGTTTTCCCACTCCCTTCCTGCAGAATTCACCTTCTTCGTGGCCATTTAGTCCTAGAGAATGCCTTTGTCCTTCTGCATCTAGCTATAAGGATATAGCTGAATACTTCTCCAATACTCTCAGTTTCCGCTGGCCGCTAAGTGATCATGGAGGGAGTCACAGGAGGAAGGTGAGTCTTGGGGTGGATGGACGTCATTTGAGCAAAGGAGGTAGTGACTTCTTCTCTCTGCAACAACCACCACCACAACAACAAACCTATGAAATTCATGTGGTCATAATAAGTCATAAACAGGCAACTTGAAGGCATGTTTGTTGTAGTTATGTGCCTTCATGTCGTTTCAGACTTATGGCGACCCTATTACAGTATAGGGTTTTCCAAGACTGAGAGTATGTGACTTATCAAAAGTCACTCAGTAGGTTTCGATGGCCAAGCCGGGAATTGAACCCTGGTTTCCAGAACTGTAAACCAACACTCAAACCACTACAGCACACATACACACAAACTGGTCTTATCACTGACATTATGTAACTAACATATGCAACTAACATAATGCCAGCTGCTGTATATGAGAAAGTGGGTCAGATTCCCCAAGAAATATAATTGGAGGAGTATCCTTTTGTTACCCTCCTCTTTGCTCTTTTTAACAAATGTTTTAGAGAGCAATGGTGGTTGTATTTTTTATTTTATTTTATTTGTTGTTAGTCTTGTTTAACCTGAGCAGTTCAGGATAATTCTGTGAATAAAGCAAATAGCTCAGCCAGTGACAGTTAAGAATGGTGTTATCCCCTCAGGGCAGTGTAGAAGCACAACACCTTAATACAATAAGGAGGAGTGTGTTTGTTTAGGAATGATTTAAACCAGAAGTTTCTTCTATAAGGGATGCAGTGCTAGCCATCTGCAAATGTGGTCCTCCCAGACAGATGCTGAACTCAGTTTTGTTCAGGCCTTACCTGGAATATTGCATCCAGTTCTGGGCACCACAATCCAAAAAAGATGTTGACAAGCTAGAGTGTGGCCAGGGGAGGGCAACCAAAATGGTGAAGGGTTTGGAAACTATGCCCTGTGAGGAAAGACTTAGGGAGCTGGGTATGTTTAGCCTAGAGGAGAGACAGTTGAGGGGTGATATGATAGCCTTATTTAGGTGTTTGAGGGAGTGTCATATTGAGGATGGAGCAAGTTTGTTTTCTGCTGCTCCAGAGAATAAGGCCCGGAACAATGGATGCAAGCTACAGGAGAAGAGATTCCACCTCAACATTAGGAGGAACATCCTGACAGTAAGGACTGTTCGACAGTGGAACACACTCCCTCGGAGTGTAGTGGAGTCTCCTTCCTTGGAGGTCTTTAAGCAGAGGCTGGCTGGAGGGTCATCTGCTGGGAGTGCTTTGATTGTGAGTTCTTGCATGACAGAATGGGGTTGGACTGGATGGCCCTTGGGGTATCTTCTAACTATTATTCTATGATTCAAGCAGATCTGTTCACATTGGTGGAGCAAAAGACCCAACCAGTAGGTGTCTCCGGCTGCTGTCCTGTTGCTATTCTGCCATTTTGTCATGGACTGATATATCGCAGATT
>NW_024814718.1:0-2341 GCF_019175285.1 Sceloporus undulatus
TGACTTCCCTGACTATTAGCACAATGGTGGAAGCAGGAGAAACCCTAAAAAAAATCCTATTGGTTCACAACTCAATTTTATTGTCTTTAAAGAATAAGCCTAAGGAACTGATATGGAGACTAGGGCGGGTTACAGACGGGCAAAAAGGGGTGTATTCATGACGTCATGAAGGTAGAGCCTTCAGACGGCCCTTACCTGAATGCCGTCATGAACACGCCCCCCGCACGCCCCAAACGGGAAGAAGCGGCATTAAAAAGGTGCTGCTTTTTTCCGCTTCTTTTTTATTTGCGGCGTACGTGCGCATCTCCGTCTGTAAGCTGCTGCACCGATACGTCAGAATTGCTACGCCGCAAATATAAGTTGCTGGTTTAAAAGCTCCGTGTCAGCTGCATCGCATAATGGGTCGGGGTCCGGGACATGCGTGGTTTGCAGTCAGGCTTTAACTGCAACGTCCGATGCCATGCAGCTGTGGAAGCTGCGGCACAGCTGCGGCGCATTTTAAGCCTTGTAACCCTAACCCTAGAGCCACTTGTGCGCATGCGTTGCTAGAACCGCGGGAAGTTGTAAGTTTTGCCGGCGGATGTTTTGGTTGTAGAAAGTGATAAGGGAAAGTTTGGAATTTAAAGTGACCCCCTACACACGTTCCTGCGCCATTTTCACCTGGGAACGGGCACAGTTCGGCTGCTCCTGGCACAGCTGTGTGGCGGCTCGCCTTTGACACCAGGCAGGATGGCTCAGCCATCCACCAGCACCCCGAAAAAAGGCAGGGGGACGTCTTGGTCTCATACTGAGACGGCTGACCTGATAGCTATATGGTCCCAGCCAAACATTTTGCAGAAACTGGAGCAGTCCTACCTGAATGCTGACACATATCGAGAAGTGGAAGAAGCCATGAGAGTCAAGGGCCACAACAGAACTTTGGAGGAGTGTCGCCGAAAATGCAAGTCGCTGAAATCTCAATACAAACAATACAGAGCCGCCCTGGCCAGAGGTACTACGAAGGGCGCCCCCCGCCCTTTTACAAGGAGCTGCATGCTTTCATTAAAAGTGATGGAAGCATCAGACCCCACAGACTAGCCACCAGTGGGGAGCATGTGAGGGTCCCGGCGGGCCAGCCAGCCAGAGCGGAGCCTGTGGTGGTGGAGGAGGAGGAGGACGAGACCCCAGAGCTTGAATGTGCCCAAGACCTTTTGATGCCCCCTCAGGGTAAGATGCGCCAGGGCCCCTGAGGGAAGGGAGGGGGAAATGGGAGAAGGGGAAGATGTGGCCCCGGGTTGGGCACAGGGCAGAGATGACCCTTGTCCCTTGTCATACAGATGAGGAGCAGGAGGAGGAGGAACACCCCGACTCGGGAGATTCCTCCAGCAGCCAGAGACCTCTGGACCCCCGCGCCCTGCTCAGACGAATGTTTGCTGAGGCCGCGAGCTCCAGAAGGAGACCACCATCTCGTGCTGGGTCCTCTTCCACGACCAGCAGCTACCGTGACCGCTCACCTGTCTCCCGGGCCAGTGCACCCGCCAGCGATGGCAGTGAGGCCGAAGAGAGTATGCAAGGTAAACCCTATATTTATGTTTATAATTGCATGGCTCAACTGCGCAATTGTGGCATGTCTCTTTCACTGCTTACTGTGCTGGTATGTTTGCAAGGTTGCTGTGCAAGTAGGATTGTGAGTGTCCCTGGCATGGTCATGTGCTGCATGTGTCCCACATTCCTAAGGCACCCCTCCCTTGCATGTAAATCTCTCCTTTCCCCACGCCCTTAGTTTGAAGCTCTACCCTTTGCCACAGCTTTGAGTGAGAGTTCCTGCATGGCAGAATGGAGTTGGACTAGATGGCCCTCAGGGTCTCTGCTAACTGTAGGCTTCTATGACTCTCTGCTTGTATGTCCCATAGTAGGAGGATGAACTGAAGCAGAAGGAGAAGGAGAAGGAGACCCACCTCCAGCTAATCCGATAGCTGCCATGTCAGCAGAGGAGTGCCTTGCCACCAAGAAGAAAAAGGTGCGTCCGTCAGCAGCTACTAGAACTGTGGCAGCCGTGGATCTGCTCAAGGCTTGCTCAGAAGAGTACATGGCAGCACTGATGCAGCAGGGGCAGCGAGCCTGTGATGAAAGGGAGAGGGGCAGAGAGTCCCGCAGGGAGCTCATGGAAAGGGCACTGGGATTTCAAGAGAGGACACTGGAAGTTCAAGTGAGGGCACTGGGATTTCAAGAGAGGACACTAGAAATTCAAGAGAGGGCCGTTCAGAACCAGGAGAGAGCAATAGACAGGTCAGACCAGGAGCAGAGGCGACTCAACAGCACCTTGGAAGCGCAGACTGTTCTGATGGGGCAAATGCTGGAG
>NW_024814719.1:0-2341 GCF_019175285.1 Sceloporus undulatus
CCTCGCACTGAGGCGGGGCAGTTAAAGGGGCCTCAGACTGGAGAGTTTCTGCGTTAGAATTAATAATAATAATCATAATAAGTAAACTGGATTATCTCTGCATTGGAAATAATATTTATTATTATTATTATTATTATTATTATTATTATTAAACTGGATTATTTCTGCATCGGAAATTATTATTATTATTATCATTATTATTAATATTAAACTGGTTTATTTCTGCACTGGAAATAATATTAATAATTAAACTGGAATATTTCTGTATTGGAAATTATTATTATTATTAAACTGCTTTATTTCTGCACTGGAAATTATTATTATTATTATTATTATTATTAAACTGCTTTATTTCTGCATTGGATGTAATAATAATAATAATAATTAAACTGGATTATTACTACATTGGATATTATTATTATTATTATTATTATTATTAAACTGGATTATTTCTGCATAATAATAATTATTATTAAACTAGATTCTTTCTGCATTGAAAATAATAATTATTATTAGTAGTATTAAACTGGATTATTTAGGCATTGGAAGTAATAATAATAATAATAATAATAAAACTGGATTATTTCTGCATTGGAAATTATTATTATTATTATTATCATTAAACTGGATTATTTCTGCATTGGAAATTATTATTATTATTATTATTAAACTGGCTTATTTATGCACTGGAAATAATATTATTAATAATTATTATTATTATTATAGCCAGCAAATTGGATTATTTCTGCATAATAATAATAATTAAACTGGATTATTTCTGTATTGGAAATTATTATTGTTGTTGTTGTTATTGTTGTTGTTGTTATTAAACTGGATTATTTCTGCACTGGAAACAATATGAATAATTAAACTGGATTATTTCTGCATTGAAAATTATTATTATTATTATTATTATTATTAAACTGGATTATTTCTTCATTGGAAGTAATAATAATAATAAATTATTTGTTTTATATTTATTTTTATATTTATTTATATTTATTTGATTTGGGGTATATTTTATTATTTAATGTTAATATGTATTAATATGTATTTCATTAAATTATTTTAGTGGAATTTACGCCTTGGGCAGGTATATATCCACTTTTTTCACTGTCCAGCTCTTGCATCCGTATGCGGTAATAGGGAATTCAGTGGCTTGTATGATTCGTGTCTTAGGATCTGTCATGGCCAGCCAAGATCAGCTCTCGGAGAATGAGGAGGAGGATGAGCCTCCTCCAGAGCAAGAGCTGATTGAGGCTACACCAGGTGGCAATCCTGCTCTGCCAGGTCCCAGCTGTACTCTCCCTGCCCCTGAGGGGGAGGCCCAACCAGGTCCTAGTGCTAGAGAGGAGCCTCCTATGGTGCAACAGCCTAGTGGTGACTCTGAGGAGGAAGCTTGCCTGGAGGTGCCTATTTAGGCGCAGATCCAAGAGGATTGCAGAGAGGCAATTAGCCAACCAGGCTCAGGTGGCACAGGGGAGAGTTTCCCTTACTTAAACTATTGAGAGACCTTCACTGTTTGCCAGAGTTTATTGCATGATCCCTTGGCGTGATTGCTGCTAGCACTGGCTTCTTGTACCTTGATTGCTTTGACCTTGATTGCTTTGACCTTGGACTGGACCCTTGTTATCTTCTGGCTGCTTTGACCTCGGACTGTTTGGACCATGCTGTCTCCCAGTATCCTGACTTTGGCTTGGCTTTCAGATTGCTTTGACTTCTGGTATCCTGATCTCGGCTTGATTTCTCAGACTGCTCTTATGCTTACTCCTTGCAAGGTCTGTGTTTTGCTTCCACTTGTTGGGCTAAGCCACTCTTATCAGCATGTCTGTAAGTGCTGGACGCAGTCCCGGACAGGATCCTTCCTCCTAGTTCTTGCATAGCTGGCCTTCCCATTCGTAGTCTTTTTCTGATTTCTCGGCTGCAGCCCCCAATTTTGCTCAGCGTTTCATCCCAGGTATGGGAATTCTTTTACTGTTCCTATTTTGTCGAAGTCATATTTATGTATTTGGCTCTCTGTCATCTTTTCAGCCCTGGAGAAATTCCACTGCCACCTGCATAGAAACATCCCAGCCAATCTGGTCACAACACTCCTGCAAGGTAGACCGTCACCAATCGAATCACAAGGGCCATTTCCTGCCTTCCTCACTGGAATCCAATGCAGTGAGCAGATCAGGAAGTTGGAGGCCAGGTGGTGCCAAGGCAGGCCTACGGTTCCCAGGCTTATTCCCTAGCCCTGGGCCAAGGCACTCTTCTCCAGCACCAGAGTTTCAATCCCACTCTCCTCAAGGATTCAAGGGTTAATCTGTTTCACACAAAATGAATCAAGTTGTAAAGAAAC
>NW_024814720.1:0-2341 GCF_019175285.1 Sceloporus undulatus
GTCCTTTCCAGGTTCATAGGTCTAGTTACAAATGCTAGCACAGTGCCAGTTGTTCTGTCTAGGATATCCCCTCTGGCCCCCAAAACCCGAGTTGCCAAAGCCAGAGCCAAAGCCATGGCCCAAGCCTCCTGCTAGGCCAATGCCTCTAACGGCGCATGGAGCATAGCCTCCCACAGCAACAGGTTCACAGGTAGCAGAGAGGATGGGCCCTGGGATGGTGATATTAACTGGGACTGGCTGAATCAGAACCTCTGTTGGAGGGACCTGGTTGATGCAAGAAGGTATGATTCCATTAGGATGCCAAGATTTCTGGCTGATTCTGCCAAGGCACCACCTCCGTAGCCGAAACCGCCAGAACCGAAGCACATAAATTTCCTAGATTTCCATAGCCTCTGTGATCTGCCGATCCAAATCCAATGGTGGTTTCAGAAGCGCAGGAGGGGATGGCGCAGGCTGGACCACAATCCACCATTGTTGATAGAGGTGACTGAAATTAGAGCATCAAAGGATACAATTATTATAGTGCTTGTTAAATCAAAGAGAACTACATGGTATCTGCTTACCTTGAGTCCTCTGGGCATGGACCTTAATATGTCTTATCCATCCTGTGTTTAAACACTCAGTTCCCTCTACCAAATTTAAGCTCCGATTCCTGGATTTCATTATTGTTCCCCCTCTCGGGTCCAGTTCTTATTCTAGAAGAATGTTTTTATAGGGATTATTATTATAGATGTCTTCATCTCTTCTCCTTTTACAGCAAACGCTGATTCACAGCCTTGGAGACTGAGGTAAGGCCAGTGAGGACAGCCCTTCCTCCTCCATCTTATGTTTCTGCTCATAGGGAATCTTCTAAAACTCCCAGTTATCAGAAGAGATACTTTTTAAAAAGGATACAGCATCATAGTCTTTGTGAGTTTTTCAGAGTTTATACTCTTCTAAAACATGGCCACATAGCCCCCCAAAATCACCAACACTTATAAATGCTGGCCATGAAGGCTTCGACTTCACATCCAGAACCATATTGACTGTATTGAAATGATCAGATCGGAAAGAGGGACAGAAATATCATTTGGGTCACACTGAGACCTTGGGTGCTTCTATAGCCTTGAAATGATGCTGTTTGACATCGCTGTAAATGCTATAGCTGCATTCTATGGAATAATGGGATTTGTAGTTTTACAAGGCCTTCAGCTTTCTCTGCCAAAGAAAGCTGGTGCCTCACAAAAGGGAAAATCGTAGGATTTTGCAGGATGCATGCAACACAATTAACGTGTTGTTAAACGGCATCATTCCTACAGTGTAGGCACACTCTGAGGGAGAAACAAAAGGGTCATATTTTTATTTTCAAGAGCAATTTTGAGGAGTAATGCAATTCTATGTTGTTCAGCAAGAGATTGTAAATATTAACATATCAGGAGTTACTTTATTGAAACTTATTTTTCCTGTTATTTTGTTCATCAATACATGAATACAGGGGAGCATGCCTATCAGTTAGGAGGAAAGTCCTGATGGTTTGAACATTTTGTTGGCGGATCAGAATTGAAGACCAGAAAGGTGGTTGTCTTTCTTTGCTCTGGAACTAGCAATCTGTAAAGCGCTCTGTGATTGCAGAACAGGGTATAAATATTTTAAATAAATGAATAAATAAATATAATAATAATAATAATAATAATAATAATAATAATAATAATATTTATATGTCCCGCCTCTTCTAAGGATCGAAATGGGATTACATCATTAAAACAATGCAATGCAATTGAACAGTCAATAAAATACTAATACTGAATTATATATCCCTATTAGTTCCTTAAAATCTCCAAACATCAATTCATATACCATCATACTTAGAGAGGTAGGGCCTTAATCATCATCTCTATACCAAATCCAATGGTATATGTACCTTGTTGCTTTGATGCAACAAGATGCATCATCATCATCATCATCATCTCTAGACCAAATCCGATGGTATATGTAGCTACTTCCTATGTAGCTTGTTACTTTGATGCAACGAGATGCTCTAAGACAACATTTGAGAACTGCAATGCAATATCAACCCATTACCCCATGACATTATTCTTCTCAAATCTAAACACATACAGTACGTGCACATTTATATATCTGTGATGAAGGGAAAATCTGACTTACCGAAATCCCTGAGGAGTAGAACTTGAGAGCTGAAAGGAGCAAGCAGAGGAAGCTGTAGGAAGCTCTCCGCCTGGGTCACCCTTTTATACCATTTTCCCCATCCTCTGATGGCCCCAAGGCTGAATTGGTGACTCCCCTTTCCGCCTGAAGCTTTCATTAGCAAGAGAGCTGTGTCATAAACCATGCTCCCAAATTA
>NW_024814721.1:0-2341 GCF_019175285.1 Sceloporus undulatus
CCCATCTTCCCTTTCCTGCCAAGGAAACCCAGAAGGAGCCCTTCTTCCTAAGCAGCCAACGGTCAAAGCCACCAGACTTCTAGAACTCTATTCAGGCTCCAAGCCAACCGCCAGCCTTCCCCAGAATTCCACACTCTCCCTCCTCCCAGCAGAGGAGACCAGAGACGGAGCAATGGGTGCAAACTCCAGGAAAAGAGAGTTTATTTTCTCAAACTTGTATCAATAAAGAACATTCCTAATACAACGCCGCCCTCTTGTGGATATTCAGGGCACTGCAGCCTCCTTGGGCTTCTCACCAGCTTCTATCCTGGAGCGCCATCTGGTGGCCACTCTTGGCAATTAACTAATAGCAGTTAACTACATTAAACAGTATATAAAACAAAAACATGAAACAAGCTAGACAAGGAAACTGTTACATGGATTTGTAATTGGTTGACTGTCCGAACTGAAAGGGTGCTCAAGAATGACTCATTTTCATCCTGGAGAGAAGTGGCCAGTTGGATGTCCAGTGGGGTTGTGTCCTTTGCCCAGTGCTATTCAACATTTTTATCAATGACTTGGATGACAGAATTGGGGAATACTTATCAAATGTGCAGATGACACCAGATTAGGAGTAGTAGCTAATACCCCAGAGGACAGGATCAAAATTCAAAATGACCTGAATAGACTAGAAAGCTGGTCCAAAGCTATCAAAATGAAATTCAATATGGAGAAATGTAAGGTACTGCATTAAGGGTGGAAAAATGAAATGCACAGATATAGCATGGAGACACCTGGATGAATGAAATTACGTGTGAAAGTGATCTGGGAGTCCCAGGTAGACGACAAGTTGAACATGAATCAACAGTGCGATGTGGCAGCTAACAAGGCCAAAGCGATTTTAGGCTGCATCAATAGAAGTATAGTGTCTAGATCAAGGGAAGTAATAGTGCTACTCTATTCTGCTTTGGTCACCTGGAATATTGTGGACACCACAGTTCAAAAAGGACGTTGAAAAACTGGAGCATGTCTAGGCTTGCCATATCCCGCCTGGGGGCGGGACTTTCCTGGTTTGGGGCGGGTCCGCACGGTCCCGCCCCGGTTTGCCCCCGCCCCCGGGCAGGATGTGGCAAGCTGAGGGAGGCTTTCAGTCGCCGCTTGGGCCTCCGCTCCCTGCCGCGATCGCGGCGAGGCCGTGGGCCCAGGCGGGGAAGGAATCCTTCACTCAGGGAGGCTTTCCCTCCCCGCCTGGGCCCTGGGCCTCGCTGCGATCGCGGTGGGGTGGAGCCCAAGCGGTGAGGGAAAATGTAGGACAGAAATTTCAAATGTAGGACACATGTTTGTTTGTCCTACATTTGAAATTTTTGTCCTACATTTTTCCCGGTTTCAAGGTCCAGAGGTATGGCAACCCTAAGCATGTCCAAAGGAGGGTGACTAAAATGGTGAAGAGTTTGGAAACCAAAGATCACAATGGGACAGTCTCATTGCTTCAGGCAAGGAGCATCAGCTGCTCTTGGTTCGCCTCTGACATCTTCCTCCTCCGCATCTTTAACTTTGGCACCATCCACTTCATGAGGTCCTTTATCTCATGGCCAGCCAAGAGCAAGACTCGGAGGACGACGAGGAGGATGTGCCTCTTCAAGTGCAAGGGGAGTTGGAGGCTATTCCAGGTCCTAATCCTGCTCTGCACTTCCTTCCTTTTGGCCCAAGGAGCCTGGTCTCTTTCTCTCTCTGGAGCCTCAGGAGAGAAAGAGATGCTTCTGTTCAACTGAGGCCTCAGAGAAGGTTCTGGAACATTATTCCCCACAGTCACAAACAGCACAAAATGGCCGCCAGAACACAACATGTGAGTCTGGGGCTGTGGGTGGGGTCTTCCAGGTGGCCTGCACCCATTGGTCAGCCTCAAAAAGAGGCGGAGCTTCTGCTTCTCTATTTAGCTCTGCGTGTGGAAGAGTTAGTGAGGAGAAAGGAGTGGTGTTTTAGAGGGACAAGAGACAGGCAGACAGGAAGGAGAGAGGGGATTGGAGTAACAGCAGAGAGACAAGGCCTGGAACCACTAGGCTTCACTGCTGCCCTGAGGTCCGGCTGGGCCTGGCTTGGTTCTACTGCTGCTGCTTTTCTTTGGCCACTGCCATTAAGGAGGGGAGGAAGGAGGCCCAGCAGTCCTTCTAGGCATGGGCCACTCTCTCTGAAGGTGGGAGAGTATGACTCCCCAAAAGGGATTTTAATGCTTTTAATGGTGGCTCTCATGCTGTAGCGATGATGATGATGCCTGGGGGGGAGGATAGAGCTGCTGCCAGACCTTAATCATCATTAATGCCACCATTTCTGGGCATTCTTGCTTTGCACCACTGTAATGGCC
>NW_024814722.1:0-2341 GCF_019175285.1 Sceloporus undulatus
CGTGAAGTGACAAAAAATGACAGAAAGAAAGATTGGCCTATACTTCTTTCAAAGAGGGAGAGCGAGAATAACACTCCTGCTAGGTATCTATTTTAAAATGGTTCAAATAAAGGAGCTTGCTCTTCATTACTGAGAAGTAACTTCTGGGATGTCAGTCTCTTCTCCCCTAGCAGGAGTGTTATTCCTGCCCTAACCACTCATCCAGCTCTCTCTCTCAAGCTCTCTGCCTGCCTCTCTCTCTCTCTCTCTCTCTCTCTCTCTCTCTCCTCCACCCCAAAGGGCTATAAAACCCAACCAGGTGCAAGCTCTTGGGAAGGATAAACAAAGGACCAGAGTAGATGTGCAGGAAAAAGTGGCTTTTTCAAAATACTTGATTCAAAATGGCTTTAATTTTTTTCAAAAGTGGGTCAAAACCCTACTATCCACACAGACCACTCCCAAGGTGGGCAGCATACCCATAGGCAGACTACACAGCGCAGCATCACAACACACCACTGGGCAGTTTCTTTTGTAGCTTCCTCACCATGCATGCACACCTTCACACAAATACACCCCCAGCGACCTCCAAGTAACTCCCACATCCAGCCCAGATGCCATTCCGTTGGATGGCCTCCAAGTAACTTCCACATCCAGCCCAGATGCCATTCCGTTGGATGGTCACACCTTTGGCCACACAGTAGTATGTGTGATGCTCCACTGGTACAGGGCATTGGTGTGTGAGTGACACATTGGCAAAGCACAATCATGGAGGCCTCCCAGACATGCCTCCGTGATGAGGCAGCGGCAAGATTCTCATTCAGTTGTAGTTCCAAACTGCTTATTTTCTTCAGTTTGGCAGCAGTCTCAGTCAAGAAGAATCAGAATTGTCGAAATAATCTGCTTGGCTGTCCAATAGTTGCTATAGTGTAACTGCAATTGCATGATCAGGTCACACATCACTTGTTATTGTGCAAGTGATATTTTTGTTATCTGTTCATGCTGAACCTTTCTCAAATTACTCGCATGTGGAGAATAGAACAGAAAATCTCAGCTTTCTTCCCATTCCCTTGCACATGATACTCTTCTGTGCCCTAGTTTTCAGGGAGGACTCAGTGCTAGACTATAGGAAAGAATTCATGCCCTCGCTGCTTAGGTCCAGGCTTAGCACAAAGTGGGAGTGCCCTACAACAAGAGGCCAGGAGGCAGAGTCCCTTCCACAAGAGGAACTGCTTGGAATCAGCAACAGAAGAGAAGGAAAATGTCTTGTTGGGAGCTTCATTGCAGCCTCCATTTTTTTTTCTGTTAAGTGTGCTAGTAAGACCTTTTGCTCCACCAGCATGAAATTGGATCTTGACCTTTGAAGGCAAACAGCCAACTTACACCCAGTTGGGTACAGCCTTTTAATGTACACACGTATTCTTCTTTGTAGTAATAATTTCATTTTGTAAAACTAAAATATGCACTCTTAATGCATAATTGTTGAACATGTATCTAAAGTGTTGACTAAACATCTTGTTTTACCTAAAGGAAAGGAGTGGCAAATTAGCATACAGTATTTTGCCTTATCACAAATCTTACATTTCATAACATAACCACTCAAAATGTTTATGTTTTGTTTTCTGATGTCTTTTGCTTCTCCACACAATTATGCAAATGCAACTTGATGATCCAGTAAAATATAGAGTAATATATATACCTGCTTGATATAGGCAGAAAAGATACAGTTCACTATCAACAAGGTTAAGGAGTCACAATACTACTGTTCCAAGGGATAAGAAAAGAGCATCTCTATAAAAATCTATTTTATTTGGGTAATAATAATAATAATAATAATAATAATAATAATTTTTATTTATATGTCCTGTCTCTTCCAAGGATCGAAGCAGGATTACATCATTAAAATAATACAATGCAATTGAACAGTCAATAAAATACTAATACTGAATTATACATCCCTATTAGTTCCTTAAAATCTCCAAACATCAATTAATATAACCATCATACGTGGGGGAGGGGGGGAGGTCTTAATCATCATCTCTATACCAAATCCGATGGGAAAGCCCGCCAGAGATCTGTCTTTAGTGCCTTCTTAAAGGCATCTAAGGTAGTGATAAGACGGATCTCCTCCGGCAGACTATTCTATAATTTTTTATTATTATTATTATTATTATTATTATTATTATTATTATTATTATTATTATTATTATTTGTATACCGCCCTCTGGCAAACCAATCCGGGTGGTTAACAACAGTAAAATATAAAATATGACAATTAAAAACACTTTATCCCTCCCCCCCTTAAGACAGTATAACATATTAAAACACAATGTCAATGCATAAAAACAACAATTAAAAACTAAAA
>NW_024814723.1:0-2341 GCF_019175285.1 Sceloporus undulatus
AATGATCTGGTCAAATTCTGTGTTCTTCTAAGATTATTGCAGATGAAAATTTACCTTAAAGATGTATCTTTCTCTCTCTCTTCATAGAACAGAAGGATTCCACTTCTTCTTAATTTCCTTTCAGATCCACAAAGAGGTCATTTATAAAAAGATGGTGTAATGCTTTAACCGTTATAAATATTTCCCAGAGCCAGGCACCAAGTGAAACTGTCAAATGAAGGAAAATAAGAGCCTGTTCTCTTCCCAATAAAGGGACCTACCTCTCATAGACTTACCGAAATATTGGAGACACTCCTTGGAACTGCTGTTCACATTTCTCTTTTTGAGGGAAGGTCTGTTTTATACCTCTTTTCAGATACTTTGGCGCATATTTGTGCTTTCCTTAACATTGACAGGAACTTTCATCTCTCTCCTAGTTAAATGTTATTTGAAGAGCCAGGCAAAACAGAATATATAGAACTACAAATACTAGAATGTCTACTACATCTGCTGGATTGTTATGTTTAAATCTTTTCAGAGTATATAACTTTTTGTTCTAAAACTATGTCTCTTAAATCTCACCTGACTTCCTTGATATAGTGTTGTGTATTTTAAAGGAGCAGAACTTCTTTCCTCATCCAATTTATTCTTCATGTCATTTAGCTTCTGCCCTTCCGCCAATGTTAATATACGATCCACTGACCTTTCTTTTGTTTCAGTTCTCCTAATAGTAGATAAATAACATATGAAATGTGGAGAGTGTACCAGTGTAGCTGAGGTCTTTATATTTTGCATTTGTTTTTTAAAACAAGAATAATTCTCACGTTTGCCTCCTTCTTACATACATATTATTGTAGTTATTCCAGTGCACAAATTTAGCTTCAGTTTCATCTAGTTTGACTTTTACAGTTGGTAAGTACTTACTCAGTTCCTCTCCTGGAGGAGATGCAAATATGTGCTTTAAAGAGGCCTGGAGAGGCTTACAAAAGCTGCATTTATCTTGTCTGTTCTGCTCAAGACTGTATTCTCTTTCCTGCTTAGGTGTTTATTAAATGGAGATCAGTTATGCCAGGTGATAACTTCTTTAGAGAATGGACACAGAAAATTACCTTTCAGAATACAAGAACTCACAAAAAATATCAAAACAATTTCAACAGCCAGAAGAAGTGACTATGAATCTGTTTTCCTTAGCAATGGACACATCATAAAGATCTTCCAGGTTTCTGAATGCAAAGGGATACTGCAGTACCTTTGAGATTAACTGAAAGATAGAAGTCGGTACCATGAATATTCATAGAGTTGAGCCTACCTTTTCAGACGCAGGTTTGTGAAGTTCATCTCTGGTTGTTGCTCATTCTCCTCTTTTTGGAACAGTCTTCTGTTCGGTTCCTTGCCTTGCTCTGGGCTTTTTGATACTCATAGGCGTTGCTTAAACTCATTTATTAACTTGGGTCCCTGTTGAACTTGCAAAGTCACAAAGATTATCTTAAACTGTTTAACCACTGTAGATATTTTCAGGCCTTAGGACGCTGAACAAGTTCCACTTTATTTCTTTCTACAGAACCTACGTCCAAGAACTCACTTCCGCCTTATATTAAGTTATGATATTTTAAGCACTCTTGTGAAAAATAAATATGTCTTATACTTCCAACATTGCACTGGACTTCTGTTCTGCGTTTCTTGCTTAATTAAGTTGAAGCTGTCGCTCTCTTTATACTTTTTTAAGCCATGGCATTTCCTGAATCATCAAAGAAAACAAGCCAGATATCTATTCCCTTTCCCCTTCCTTTGTAAAGACTCACTTCCATGATGGGAACATTCATTTATGATGCTTGATGCTCCAGTTTTGAAGAAATATGTTGGAAATCTTATATTACTCCTGACTTTTTCTTAGGAGCTGATTGCTTTCTTAATTATGCTTCTGTTTTACAGTAGATTTCTTTATCCTTTTTAAACTGAAGTAATCCCTGCAAGTTAAAAGGGTCTTGTCAAATTCTGGGTTCTTCAGAGCTTATTGCATATGAAAATTTACCTGAAAGATGTATCTTTCTCTCTCTCTTCAGAGAACAAGAGGTTTCCACTTCCTTTCAGATCTACAAAGAGGTCATTTATAAAAAAGATAGCATAACCCTTTAACCATAATAAATATTTCGCAGTGCTTCGTTCCAAGATACTATTAAATGAGGAAAAACTGGAATCTGTTCTCTTCCCAATAAAAGGACCTTCATTTTAGGGACTTACCAAAATGTTGGAGATGTGCATTGGAAATGCTTCTCATTTTTCCATTCCATTCTATACCTCATGTGATAAACTTTGGTGCAGAAACCTGAACCAGTGAAAGGTTATTTAAAGAACCAGGCAA
>NW_024814724.1:0-2341 GCF_019175285.1 Sceloporus undulatus
ATTTATAAAATGATCTGAGATTGTTCTTGCTAGAGTTTCCATTTTTTGAATATTTTCCCCCAATCTTTGGAAATGAAGAACATATCCAATCTAGATAAGGATTTGTGTCTGTGGGGATAAATGTATAATCTCTTTCTAAGCCATATTTGTATCTCCACACATCTATCAGACCCAAATTTTCAATCATATTTTTAAATATTTAGGAAGTCGTCCATGATTCTTTTTAATTATTTTATTAGATTTTCTATCTATAGATGGGTTCCATACCCCATTCCAGTCTCCCATCATAATGATATGAGAGTACAGTGGTACCCCGGGATACGAATTACCCAGCTTACGAATTTTTCGGGATACGAAAAAATCCCATAGGGATTTATTGTTTCGGCTTACGAAGGTTTTTTCGGGTTACGAAAAAACCTCGGCGCTATTTTCAATGGAGCCGCGGCAGAGCCGCGGCTTTTTTTCCATTAGCGCCTATGGCAATTCAGGTTACGAAGGTTTTTCGGGTTACGAAATTAGCCGCGGAACGAATTAATTTCGTAACCCGAGGTACCACTGTAGTTTAAATCTAGAACTTCATTCATGAGAGTACAGTATTGTAATATTCTTCTTTATTATTCAATGGGCCGTACATTCCTATTATTAATATTTTTTTTATTTTCTATCATAATTTCCACCCCAATATAGTTTCCCTCTTCGTCATTTAAAATTTCTGTAGATGGTATATTAGACTTCACATATATCACAACTCCTTTCCTCTTCACTTTATTTGCCGAAGCAAATGCATCTGTAGGTTCTTGACAAAGTTTAAAGTATCCTTTCATTTCATTAACTATCTCCAGTTTTCAGTCTGGGAACACTATTATTGTGCCTCTAATCTGGAAAAATATAGCCCTGTCGGTCCGTAGAATCAATATAATTAATATAATACTATAGATGGAATAAACAAATAAATAGGATCAGTTTTTACAGAGATCTTGAAGCACCTTTGAGACTCACTGAAAGAGAGAGATTGGCAGCATAAACTTTCATAGGCTCAAGTCTACTTCCTCAGATGCATTTTACATAAATTTATTTATTTATTTATAACTGCCTTCAAAGGAAGAAACAAGAAAGGGGAATTTTGGCAGGGCATAAAATTGGAATGTATGGCAGTTATATAAACACATAGAAGATGTCAAGGGAGAAATCGCAGTATCTTTTTCTTACTCATTTGTTGTGTCTTTGTATTTTGTGATGGAAAAGAATAAATAAATTTTAATATATATATATTATATATTAAGTATATATATTATCCCATTTATCCTCAAGACAGGCCCAATTCCATCAGGTCTAACTATCAATTCTGTAACTCACATCGCTCTCTTTTATTTTATTTTATTTTTTTTGTATTTTATTTTATTGTATTCTCTGTATTTTTATTGCTCTAATCCGCCCGGGTTCCTTGTGATTGGGGGGGGGGGGCTATAGATAAATCATCATCATCATCATGCTTATGGAAGCATGAATCTAGGAAACAATCCAAATTGTTCTAAAACATGAATATGAAATATAAATATAAACCTCTTCCTAGTACAGTCACTCAGTCCCTTTTGTGTAATAAAACCCCACAATTCCTATACATTTGGCTTCCCAAAGAGCCCCCATTCCAGGCTTTGTTGTTGTTGTTGCTGTTGTTGTGTGTCACACTTTGGACTTATTCATGCCAGCATTAGGCCTCCAGCCTTAGCTTTCTTCAGAGGGGCCTGCCCTTGCCTTCCCTGAGGCTGAGAGAGTGTGACTTGGGCAAGGCCTCCCAGAGTGGGCTTCCATGGCTTTAGCAGAAAGAGAGCCCTGGAAGCCATTTTAGTGAAAGGAAGGAGGCTCACTTTGTCACTTGGCCACAAAAGTGCTCCTTTCTCAGAGAGTTAAGGCTGGTAGTAGGCCCCAGGCGCACTAGGCCTCAGTGGTAGCCATGGTAACCATGTTCAGGGCTCAGATGACTCCATTGTTAGGAAGAGCATCGCTTGCCTCTTAAAGGAGCCGCCGCCTTATTTGTCTCTCTCCTGAAGAGAATAGTTGCCCATAGGGAATCATTGGAGAATATTTGCCCATAGAGACAGAGAACCAATGGAAGGCAGGGAGAGGGCAGAGAGTGGTGGGAGGGGCCAAGGATGGGGCCATGCAAATTTGGGACCAATAGGGAGAGAGGAGAAAAGGTAATTTCTTCAGCCGGTCTTGTAATTCCAGTGGCATGGCCAGGTGGTGGCGTTGTTTCTTCCCTCAAGGCCAACGCTCCTGAGAGAAGCAGCCATCCTTGGCTCAGAGGAAGAGAGGTGGGGTCGAGGGAGGGGCCATGCAA
>NW_024814725.1:0-2340 GCF_019175285.1 Sceloporus undulatus
TACATGGTTTCCAGGCCTTTGCAGCTGCAGAAATAATAAGCCAGTTTGGCATCGCTTTACACCGCCGTGGCTCAAGTGCTATGGAATTCTGGGATGTGTAGGTTCCTCTCTCTTTCCCCTCCACCTTCATCCTCAGCTTGCTTCCATTTGCTGCAAATGGGGTTTCAAAGTACAAATGTAGCTTCCAAGCTATTTTGGTGCCACAGCAAACTACAAATCCCACGATGCTTCCTGTGAGGCATGGAATTAGTCTGGCCCAGCTCCATCAGGGCTAGCCTGAAGATAGAGGCTCCTCCCTCCATAACTGTCATCCTTCGGCCTGGGAGGGAGGGAATAGGCTGGCCCAGCTCCACCAGGGCTAGCCTGAAGATAGAGTCTCCTCCCTCCATAACTGTCATCTTTTGGCCTGGGAGGGAGGGAATTAGTCTGCCCCAGCTCCATCAGGGCTAGCCTGAAGAAAGAGGCTCCTCCCTCCATAACTGTCATCTTTTCCAGCGGTGAAGGCAGAGCCATCCTTCATATGGGTTGGTTCCCTCTGTTCGCTTCAGTCAGGTAGGACCTAGAATTCTGGGTGTGAACCCTGGGGAACCCATTCCCCTTGTTGCCCAGTCTAGTTCCTGCCTTCGCTCCGTCGGGTCGCTTTTCCCAGACTCCCTTCTTCTTTCTCTTCACTTTAAAACCAAAAACACCATTTTCCCTCTCCTTTCCCCATCTTCCTCTCTCCTATGGAGCAGGCTAGACATGGAATGGCGGAGATGGACAGCCCTGGGATGTCCGGCGATTCCGGACATCTGCCAAGGGCCCCTGAAGCACAGAGAGAGCTGGCGCAGACTTCTGGCACGCGGCTTGGAGGCCGCGGGGCACAGCCGGAGGAGGTATATCCCTCATCTCCGCACTCCGCACACATTAGTGTCCAGCCACTGCGACCTGTCTTGATATTAGGAGGGAGCGGCTCGCACAGAGGAGTCCAGGAACATGAGTAATGCCACAATGCACAGCTGCGTCTCACCCCAGCCACTCCTGCCAGAGTTGGGTAGCCTGGTATCTGCCCTGACAGCAGCCATTTATTCTTCCCTGTCCTCCCCGAATAGGGAGACTTGCCTTTTAAAAGAGCCCCTGTTAGTTACTCCCAGGGACTCCGACTCCGAGGGCGACAGGCTTCCTGGGCAGACTAGCAGTGCCAGAGAGTCCTCATTATTATTATTATCATTATTATTATTGTTATTATTATTATTATTATTATTATTATTATTATTAACCTTTATTTATGAAGCACTGTAAATTTACACAGCGCTGTCATGCAATCTTTTTAGTTAGATGGTTCCCTGCCCTCGGGCTTACAATCTAAAAAGACATGGCACAGAAGGAGAAGAGAGTGGTGGCGGGAGAGGGCAAGAGGCCCAGCAGTTCCTCTCTACCTCCAAGGCCTGATAATCATCCTCCCCTCCCACCTCATCTCCATCCAGGGATGCCATTCCCTTATCTGAAAGGGGTAAATTTGCACCCAAACCCTCTGTGGTGGGCAAATTCAAATTCAATCAAAAAAGGGAGGGAAATAGACTTCATCCATTGATGGCCCTGCTCACTCTAAGCTTAAACATAAGCCTAGATCGCCATCTAGAGTCAGGTCCTCTAAGTCTAAGAAAATGAGACACTCCTCTAGGATGAGGCCTTTCCAGATCTCAATCCACTCCTGCCTCTGAATCAGAGGAAGGAGAGTGGTCTGATGATGATGAAGCTGTTGAGCCTTCTTCGTCTTCATCTTCTAGACCAGTGATGGCGAAACTATGTGAGTTTGCCAGAGTTTGTTACTAGAAAGCCAGAGGGACATGGCACTTTGCAATAAATAAGTGGGGTTTGTGTTGCAGTTTGGGCACTTGGCCCCTAAATGGTTCACCATCACTGTTCTAGACTTTTATGTGCTGACGATTTTCCTGTTCTGTTAAGGAAGGCCATTAAAGTCCCTGAGTTGGATACAAAACCACCGACTCCTCACCAAGAGGAGACTGACCTTCCCAAGGGCAAAAAAGATTGCTTTCCTGAGCCTTCCCCGGATAGGGATGAGGTGCCCTTCCCATCTGAATTCATGAGAGTGCTTAAGGAGGAAGTGTCAAAACCGACATCCGTTAGACCTAATCCCTCCATGATTCGCTCCGACTGAAGGGATCAGAGAGGGTTACCAAAAGGATTTTCCAGGTGCATCATCCCCTAATTGGATGTTTCAGTCACTACTTTGGGGATATTTGTCTAAACAATTTATTTATTGTGCTCCCCTTTTTCAAAAGAAGAGGCAAAGCTGCAACTTAAGGTGCAGCAGCCATTTTGATTAAAGACAGCAAG
>NW_024814726.1:0-264 GCF_019175285.1 Sceloporus undulatus
GAGGATCTGTTTCTCTCACAATTTTTCTTCCTCACTGATTTTTCTCTTTCTATCCCCATGGCTTTTCTCTCTATTAATCTCCCACTTCACTTTCTCTCCTTATCTCTCTCCTCTCTCTCCATGTTTTCCTTTTGTATGAGAAAAAAAAGAAACTACGTTCCTGACACTCTGAGACTTATCCCTCCCTCACAGACACACAAGGCATTAAGTGCATGTCTGCATCTATTTGAAAAATGGCCAATATACAAACTGCCCCCCCCCCCC
>NW_024814726.1:364-1706 GCF_019175285.1 Sceloporus undulatus
AGATTTCAGGCGTATGTAATGAGAAGTAACATCCTTGATAAGGACATCACACATTATGACTTTTGTAGATCAGAGCGTGAGCTGGTTTACACAGAATTCAACCCCATTACATGAATGAGCCACATTTTCTTTCTTTAATGTGTTTGTTGCACTTACATTCCTGCTTTTCTCCCAAAATGGGATACAAGGTGGCTTACAATAATTTTTAAAATATTCAACTAATACATTAATTTACAAAAGCTATAAAGAAATTCAGCGTCAGCATTGAAAACATGACTAAAACACTAAAAACAAAAACATATTGAAAACAGTTCTTATATATACAGTATATATCTACAGAGGGAGAGCATACCATGTCACACATTGCATCTCCATAGTTAAAATCCCAAAGACTACCCAAATAGAAATGCCTCCATCTGCCAGAAGAAAGACAGGAGGGAAGGAGCCAACCGGACTTTCTGTGGAGCCAAGTCCTAACTATTGGGAGCAGCCACGGATAAGGCTCTCTCCCGAATCCTTACTAACCATGTCTGTGAGGATGATGGGACTGTGAGAAAGCCCTCCCTTTAGATGTCAATGCACACCTTGGTTTATATAAAGAGATATGACCTTTCCAGTATTAAAAACAAAAGCTTTATGCTCACACATGCAGTTCCCCATCTCCACTCCTGCTTTTTCATACCTTGGAAGAAGAGATGGGTCATTCCTTCTATGGACTTAAACAGATCTCTGTGACATCCAAACATGAACAATGTGATTTCCCTAAAGGCAACTTGATGAAAACCAACCAAATATGAACTAAGGTGTCAGATCTTGGTTTGTTTTAACCAGAGTTTACCCATAAAAAGCAATGCTGTGGCTTCTACAAAGGATTCTTTAAAACTGAGTAGGTGCAGCTAATTAGTTTGAGACTTAAAACTTTCGTGGGGAGGAGGCCAGCCTCAGATCTGACCTAAATGCATTGCTATCACTTCTATCCTGACCGTCTTCAATAAAGTTCTTTTGTTTATTCAATTAAAAAATAATTGGAAGCAAATGCTTTCAAGCCCCTTCTCCAGAGAGCAAAAAGAGGAGGGCAGAGTATGAGAGCTCAAGACTCATATGCTATTCACGTCACAAGAAACCAGGGTTTCCCATTACAATAATACCAGGGCAGCATGTACATTAGATAGGGCTTTAAGCACCAAATGCTGAATGACACACTCAGTAGCACACAGAAGATATAAGGAAAACTGTCGCATGGAGCAGGTCAGTGTCACCAAGAGTGGAAGAAGAAGGAAAAGTGTTTTATATAGTGCCTCATATGGAGATCTCTGGTCACCTATATCAGTAACAGACTTCC
>NW_024814726.1:1806-2340 GCF_019175285.1 Sceloporus undulatus
TCTGACTGACTTTTCAGGGACAGGAATATATCTTTCTTAGCTTCCTTACTGCATAAGATCCTACACAAAAACTGAACACAGAACCTCCTACATGCAAAGCATGAACTCTGTCAGTGCATTATAGCACCTTTCTTGCAATATGGTAAAAACACATACCAGGACCTATAACCTGTAGAACAGGAGAGACATGATTTGGAGGTAAAGAAGGGATAACCCTTTTTTTAGAATGAGATTAGCCCACATGGACAGTAAGAAAATGCTTATACAAAGAAGTTATGTATCTTGCAGGTATTATATTGGCATAGAACTTGGGGGAGAAGGCGACTTTCACCAAATTACATACAAATAGGTGTGTCTGTGAGCGTGTGTGTGAACCATCTTCAAGTCAGCTGTCAACTTATGGTGACCCCATGAATTTCATGCGTCTTCGTAGGCAAGGAAAGACTCAGCCATGGTTTTGCTAATCCCTTCCTCTGAAATATAGCCTGCAGCACCTGACCTTGGTTGGCAGTCTCCCATCCATTACTACCCAGG
>NW_024814727.1:0-2340 GCF_019175285.1 Sceloporus undulatus
CACTGCAATGCATTGCATCTGATCCTTAATTCCCTCAGGCTTTTCAGAACGATACCATGGTCGATTGTATTTAAAGCCACTGAGAGATCCAAAAGCTTCAACAGGGTCACACTTCATCTGTCGGTGCTCAAGAAAAGATCATCTACTAAGGCGACTATAGCATTCTCGACTCCGTCTCCCATCTTGAAGCCAGTTTGAAATGGGTCTAGATAATCTGATTCTTCCAAGAATGCTTGGAGTTGAAGAGCAAATTCCTTCTCAGTCATCTTGCTTAGAAATGGAAGATGGACCTGCAATTGTTCATGTCCAAGGGATCTAGGGATGGCTTTTTCATATGACGCTGAACCACCGCTTCTTTTAAGCAAGATGGAAAATAGCCCTCCCTGTGGCCCCATACAGACAGGCCAAAATAAAGCTGCTTTGGGTCACTTTGGAGGTATGCTGTTTCAATGATACATGCGTCTTAAGAGTCCAGAAGCTGTGCCAAAGCTGCGCTCTAGTCCTTAGGACTGGATCATGGCTTTGGCATGGCTTCAGGACTCTTAGTACGCATGCATCATTGAAACAGCATACCTCCAAAGTGACCCGAAGCAGCCTTATTTTGGCCTGTCTGTATGGGGCCTAAGAGATTCATCTATGATACATCTCAGGTGAGTCCTAAGTGTATCTCCTCCTTGGAGGACTAACCATTAAGGGCAAGGGTTGAGAGGGCAAGTTATCTTCTTCACACTTCCAAGGAGCTTGTCCACGTCCTCAGTACTCACAGATTCAAATTAATCCAGTATGATCTTATTCACTGAGTTATTGGACACCTCACCTATAGCCTCTATAATAATGTCGGCCTCTGGAAGAAGGGAAGGAGTATGCCCTTCCTTCCTTCCTTCCTTCCTTCCTTCCTTCCTTCCTTCCTCTTTCCTTCTGGAATGGAGCCCAAGCTGCGGAGCCCAAGCACCCCCAGAAACTAACCCCCTTCCTGTTAATATCATTCCCATAACTATTTGAGCCAGCTGCAACAAATCCCACCCCTCTATTTCGCTAAACTATACTACAATCTCCAGTCAAATTTATAAACTATGATCTATACTAACAGCAATGAAAACCTAAACTTAACAAGATATAACTTTAAAACATAAACAGACTTATCCACAAACAAACCACAGACATATAGATAGACAACCCTTACAAACAAAACCATAAGGGCCTTTTCACTGCAGGATTGAAAATATATTTTATGTCTTCATTCTTGACAAAAATAATGTTAGTTCACTTCTGGGATTTGTGTGGCTTCTCTCCTGTGTGGCCTCTCTGATGTTTCAATAGGTATGATTTCGACGAAAAACATATCCCACAATGCTGGCATTTGAATGGCTTTGCTCCTGTGTGGACACTCTGATGTGTCACTAGGTTTGACTTCTGAGCAAAACAATGTCCACAATGCTGGCATTTGAATGGCTTTGCTCCTGTGTGGATTCTCTGATGTATCACTAGGTATGACTTTGAAGAAAAACATTTCTGACAATGCTGGCATTTGTATGGCTTCTCTCCTGTGTGGATTTTCTGATGCATGACAAGGACTGACTTGTAGGCAAAACATTTCCCACAATGCTGGCATTTGTATGGCTTCTCTCCTGTGTGGATTTTCTGATGCATGACAAGGACTGAATTGTAGGCAAAACATTTCCCACAATGCTGGCATTTATGTGACTTCTTTCCTGTATGGACTCTTTCATGACTGACAAGTTCTTCTGTAAACAAGGACAATGACAGACAAGACTGAATCTCAGCGTTAAGAGAGGAAGGTGTTACCCCAAGATTTAGCCCTACGTTCACCCCTCCCTATTTCAGGTTAAATTAATAAAGTTGGTCTGAGTGACCTGAGCATGACACTGTTCTGGATGCCCCCAAATCCATATAATGATTGTATCCTTACTCCTGGGAGCTAGCAATGAAGAGATTGTAGGGGAACTACCATGAGGAAATCAGTGGCATCAGAGAGTCAGGCAGTTGAAAAATATTCCATTAAATATATGTTAAAAATACTTTGATTGAAATGTGGCATCATTTCCTGTGAGACTGCCATAGAGTGTTTAGTCAGAGCACATGGCATGATGCAAGCTAACTGCAGAGGATGCTTCATGCTGTGTGGCACCAGGAGATGACTCACAACCAATACAGTATACAGCTAAAAAAGCCAATGTCATTCTAGGTTGCATCAATACAAGTAAAGTTTCTAGATCAAGGGATGTAATAGTGCTACTCTATTCTGCTTTAGTCAGAATAATCCTGTGTCCAATTCAGGGTCACACAATTTAAAAAGGATGTTGTCAAGTTGGAACATGC
>NW_024814728.1:0-2340 GCF_019175285.1 Sceloporus undulatus
ACAGATATTTTTCTGGAAGCAATTCTTGCATATATCCCATCCCTCCTACTTTTTCACATTTGTACCGCTTTTCCTTCATTGAGGCTCTCTTCTTTCTCATTTCATCATTACAAGAACCCTTTGAGGAGGCTAGGCTGAGAGAATTTCTAGCCTGTGGTCCCCCAGTAAGGTTCATGGCTCAAAGGGGGACTGGAATCTTTATCTCCCAAATCTCAGCCCTACACCCTAACCAATATGCCAAACTGACATTTTGCTCTACTCTCTCCTGTATAAAGGCGAACACATTTTGCATGTTTACTCTTAACACTTCTTACTCTTCATCCCACTCATACATGCACAAACACTAAGCTCTGGTGGCAAATGGTCTGGCAGGGAACCTTGTTAATAGGCTGTAAAGTACGTATATGTTATCTTTTCCACTGCATTTGTTTTTTATTTCTATAAAATATTGTTTTCCTGTTTGTTTATTTTTAAATTAGAATCTTTCAGTCTGCCCTGAAGATGAATCCATCATCATGTCCTCATTTGTAAACACTATGACTTCCTTAAGTGTGAAACAAGGTAAATATGTTTAAGCTGTCCACCTGAAGAATAACTAACTAACATCAGCCTTAGCAGCATGCAAGGGTTTTGGAACGAGTGTGATTTACAAAAGTAGTTTTACTGTATATACTCGTGTATAAGTCTAGAAATTTTAGTCAAAAAATTGACCCCAAAAACCTAGGTCATCTTATCCACGGGTGAATGAAAATTCTATATTTCAACTCTTATTAAAAGGGGAACCATCTCTTGGTGAAAGGCAAGAGAGCAATTTGGCCTGGGAGCATTGAAGTCCCTCTATTCTCTCTTCCATCCAGCCTTTAAAGTGAGCCAAAACAGTTATTCTTGCCATAATTTTACAGGTTCTTTGGCATTGTTTTTCTTTGCATCATCATTTAGATCCATTGTTGCATGTGCTCAAGTTTCATCCTTGACTTATCCAAGGGTCATATCAAAATCCATAATTTTGTCCCCAAAACCTGCCCTTGACTGTACATGAGGTTGACTTATAGTCAAGTATATACGGTAATCTGTATTCCCTATTATAAACTACTTTTACACCACCACTCCTCCAGTCACCATGTCCTCAGGTTCTGAAGACTGCATATACCCACTCACTTTTCAAAATTTTCTAGTTGTCCTTCACCCAGAGTCCAGTTACATATTCAAGTATCCTTGGACAATCCCACTATTCCTCTTCACTTTCATGGGATGATCGGCCAATCATTCCTGTTAAAAAGTAAGCTCATATTGGTACAATAAAATTTGTTCTCAAAGTGAAGGGTACTATTTCCCTCTGTTTTTGCAAGGGCTCTTCCCAGTTCATATTTTATTCTCATTTGTACATGCTGCCCAGTACAGATGCACAAGAGCATAGCTCAGATATTCTGCTTCATAAAATGTCTTTGGAAGTATCAGCAGTACCCTTATTTTTAGAGATGTACAAAATAAGTTATGTTGTAATAAGGAACATATTTCTTGCAGAATATTCTGACTAGCAGCATTTCAGGACTAAAGCCCTAATATTAAACTTTTTTTTAAAAAGGAGGTAAAATATCTAAGCTTTGATTTTTGTTTTGTAGCATGATTAAATATGTTGAATCAGAACTCTGTATGTGTGTGCATGCATGTATAGAAAAACTGCAGTGCTACCAGTAGAGCTGATAATGACCAGAAAAATTAATTGTGTTAAATATGAGTAGAGATCTTAAATCTGCACATTGCTTTTAGTTCTATGCCCTTCCACTGCCCAGCAGCTGTCAAGCCCTGGAAGGAGCCCCTACTTCTGTTGGTTACTGATGGGGAAGGGACAGAAACAGGAGGTGATTCAGGCCATTGAGAAACAATTGGTCTCAGGCTGCATCCGCACTGGGGAAATAATCAATTTAACCTTGCTTTAACTGCCATGGCTTGATGCAATGGAATTCTGGGAATGGTAGTTTATTGTTGTACCATTGCTCTGGTGACTCAACAAACTACCATTCCCAGAATTCCATTGCGTTGAGCCATGGCAGTTTAAAGCGGTAACAAATGGATTATTTTTCCAGTGGGGATCCAGCTTCAGTTTTATCAGAGGATGAATTGACTGTGCACTCTCCAATGGAGTACGCCTTTTCTTTCCTCCAAGAGCCCAGGGCAGCCAGGTTTTCATTTTCTGAATCACTTCCACACTCAGATTTCCCTATCAGTAAGCAACAGCAGCAAGGAATCCCTCCAAAGGCCTGACAGCTGCCTAGAGGTGGGAGATGTTTGGACGGAGTGCAAGGGCAAGAAAATGGCTCTCTGCACCCTGTCCAATAA
>NW_024814729.1:0-2340 GCF_019175285.1 Sceloporus undulatus
TTTGCTGAAATGGTTTTGATAATTTATGTGACGTCTTTCGCTCTGAGTAGGTCATTGCTTCTGTTTTTAAAAAAGTCATAGTCAATTCCTTCCCTAAAAATGCTATCACCAGACATGGATGCTCTTCATTTAATAAACAGGAAAGGGTTTATGTTCTTGTATATAAGACACAAAATAAATGCTGCTTTTGTACGTCTCTCTAGCCATGGATATAGTAAATATTCACAGCTCAACCAGGAGAGGAACGGAGTAAGGAACTATTGACCTCCAAAAGCAAACTCTATGGAAGTGAAGCTAAATTTGTGAACTGTAATAACTACAACAGGGAATAGGTGAGAAAAAGGCAGGTATGAGAACTTTTATTGTTTAAAAAATAAATGTGCTCTGTTTTGCCTGACTCTCTAAATAACATTTGAGTAGGAAAAGGATGAAACTTCAAGTTTCTGCCAATGTTAAGAAAGGCACAGACATGCATCAAAATATGTGTCACAAGGTAAAGAACTCATCTGCCTTCAAGAATGGAAAAGTGAAAAGCATTTCCAAAAAACATCACCATCATTTGGGTAAGTCCCTAAAAGGTAGGTCCCTTTATTAAGAAAAGAGGAGATTCCTGGTTGTCCTTCATTTGACATCCACTTAGAGCCAGGAATTGGGAAATATTTATTACAGTTAAAGAGTGACACCATCTTTTTAAAAAATAAACGAGCTCTTTGTAGATCTGAAAGAAAGAAATCAGGTTAAGAAGAAGTGGAATCCTTCTGTTCTATGAAGAGAGAGAGAGAAAGATACATCTTTAAGGTAAATTTCATCTGCAATAATCTTAGAAAAACACAGAATTTGACCAGATCATTTTTACTTGCAGAGATTAGCTTAGTTTAAAAAGGATAAAGAAATCTGCTGTAAAGTATAAACATGATTAATAATGCAACCAGCTTCTAATAAATGATCTGGATTAGTATAAGATACACAACATGTTTCTTCAAAAAAGGATTGCAAAGCATCATAAGTGAATATTCCCATCATGGAGGTGAGTCCATACGAAGGAAGGGAAAAGGGGAAAGATTCCTGATTAACTCTGTTCCAAAACAGGAGGATGAGAAACATTATAGATGAAGTTCAGAAACTCCATATGTTTTATTAAAAACTGATTACTTTCTGAATCATGTTTATGCTTCACAGTATGGATTGCGAAGGAAAACAGGTACATGGTCACTTTTTCTGGCTGTTTGCTGAAATGGTTTTGATAATTTATGTGACGTCTTTCGCTCTGAGAAAGTAATTGTTTCTGTTTTTTAAAAGTCAATTCCTTATCTAAAATGCTATCACCAGGCATGGATGCTCTTCATTTAATAAACAGGAAAGGGTTTACAATCGGGTATATAAGACACAAAATAAATGCTATTTTTGTATGTCTCTTCAGCCATGGATATAGCAAATATTCACAGCTCAACCAGGAGAGGAACGGAGTAAGTAACTATTGACCTCCAAAAGCAAACTCTATGGAAGTGAAGCTAAATTTGTGAACTGCAATAACTACAACAAGGAATAGGTGAGAAAAAGGCAGGTATGAGAACTTTTAGTGTTTTAATCATATTTAAAGATCTCATCTACACAGAGACAGTCTTTATATTTTTCATTGTTATTTATCTAATCTTGGAAGAATTGCAATAGGAAAGTTCAATGGATCATATATTAACATAGGTTGAAGAACAGAAGCTAAATGATTTAAAGAGTATCAGTTGAAAAAAGCTGTTTTTCATTTAAAATGCACAATATTATAGCAAAGCAGTGAGGTGAGATTTAAAAGACGTAGCTCTTGAACCAACGGAGACTTTGGAGAGACTTAAACACAACAATCCAGCAGAAGTGGTGCACATTGCAGTATTTCTAGTTCTATGTGCTCTGTTTTGCCTGGCTCTCTAAATAACATTTGAGTAGGAAAAGGACGGAAGTTCAAGACATGCCCCAAAATATGTGTCACAAGGTAAAGAGCTCATCTTCCTTCAAGAATGGAAAAGTGAAAAGTGTTACCAAGAAACATCTCCATTTTGGTAAGTGGCTAAAAGGTAGGTTCCTTTATTAGGAAGAGAACAGATTCCTGGTTTTCCTTCACTTGACAGTCGCTTAGAGCTAAGAACGGGGAAAGACTTATTACAGTTAAAGGGTGACACCATCTTTTTTATAAATGAGCTCTTTGTAGATTTGAAAGAAAGTTTTCAGGTTAAGAAGAATTGGAATCCTTCTGTTCTCTGAAGAAAGAACAATACATCTCTAAGGTAAATTTTCAGTTGCAATAAACAGAAGAAGACACATATTGACAAGTCCATTTTTATTTGCAGG
>NW_024814730.1:0-2340 GCF_019175285.1 Sceloporus undulatus
TATATTTACATAAGACAATATTCCAAAATGTGGAATATTGGTAGTGGTTGGTGACTTCTGTATCAGTTAAATGTACTGCAAGTTTCAATCCAAACTTTAAAGGGGCTGAACCTTATTCTAAGAACAAGTTGGTATCTTGGATAGGTTCTTTAAAGTTTGGACTAAAATTTAGAGTGAATTCACTACTCCATAGCATGGGAGTCACCACCAGGTACCATTGACCATAAACCAGGATTCAAGATAATCCTGTTTATGATGAAGAAGCTCTGTGTTGGTGCACAAGGACTATTTATTCCCATTTTATTTCTCCTTCTTAGTACAAAAGCACTAAACCCCGAGCCATCACTCAAATTTGAGATGCTGGCTTCCATTCCCAAAATCAGTTAAGATTTATAGTTGAAGAAATATGCAGATGGACAATTCTGCTTTGAAAAGGAAGTGGCATACCAGGTCACCTTATCCATAGAAGACACTAAACAAATATTTTCTGGTTTGGCTAGCAGACATACTAGCAATGAATAGCAAAGTGGCAATGAAAGGGTCATGTATAACAACTCTGCTTCTCATGCAGAGAAAGCTAGGGTTCTTTAACACTCTAGTTTACAATTCTGTGTGAATACAGCCAAGGAAACTTACAGGTTTACATTTTTAAAGTTGTATTTCTGATAAACAAGAGTCTTTTGAAAATTAGCATTAGGAATTTTAAAACAGAACTCATATTTTTACAAAAGTTAGTGAAAATAAATTGGTTAGAAACATATATGTTACTAGCATACAAACAATAAGACAATTTGCAAAGATAGGAAATTTATACCAAGTCTGGGAGGCAAAGATGTCGAAAGATTCATGATCAGTTCCACAGATGTGAGATTAATGAGGAAGAATTCTTGTATCTCTGGGACACCATCCTGCAAAACAGAAATAGAGCGACTGTTTCATTCCCTGTTCTTCAGCAAATATTGCAGGATCTACAGTTCACTGAGCACACTGAAACAAAATACATGTGGACAAGATTCAGCAGCTGACTGCTGCTAGTGGAACAGGAGAACAGAAGAACCAGAAAGTGTGTGTGTGTGGGGGGGTCTTTTCCCTACTGCATCTAGTGTCCCCTGAAAACTTATTTTTTCTGTTGAATCCAGTTTTCAGATGCTGTGAAGTGCTACTGTCAAGAAGATAAGAAAGTTCTGAAAATTCCTCATGTGTGAGATTCACTTCAAAGGGTTTAATTTTAGTTATCTTCCAGCAAGGTAATCTGTAGGCCCCAGGTGGATCTTCATAGCACACATATTGATAAAGTACTGTATATTTTAAACAGTTTGCTGTTTGCAACGGGCAAAATATTCTTCATGGTTATAAGCATTGTAGATAGAAATTGAAGTGAGAGAGTGAGAGAGACATGAAAAAATCCATTATGCACTTTGAAAGCTATCAAATGTATCACACTGGTAAGGAATGAGGCCAAATGAAATACGTTTATCCCGCTTGTATTAATCTATATTCTCTCTTTTTTTAAAAAAAAATACTGACTGTACCCTTGGCTCTTTCCATCAATTATTAGAGGGGGAAAAAACCATCCCCATGCATTTCAGGAATTAGGACCTAAATTTTGCAGCAATCAAGACCAAAAAGCTATTTTCCCCAGTGTTGAAGAGAATTGCAATTTACCTCTAAAATAGTAACATTTATGGTTGCTGATGTTTCATTTTCACCTAAAAGCAATGATCCTGATAAAGGAATATAATCGACACCTGGTTCAGCAAGTATCCCTTCAGTCTGATTCTTTAAGTCAAGAAATTCCGAAACTGTTGCATAAGTTACATTGATGACACCTAGTGAGCAGATAATAAAAAAAATAAAGAAAGAAAAAGGTTTGTGATATAATCACAATAAAGAAGAAGAGAAATAAAAAATATTCAGTAAATAAAAGAATACTCTAATAAATAAATAATTTAAGAATACTGTCCATTTCAATGATACATCCTTGAGTCCCAGTTTTGCGTGAAAGGCATGATATAAACAAAACAAAACAAATTATTTCATTGGAAAAAGTGAGATGCCTTAAATGACTTTCTTAATATCTGAGATCTGGGATGACTTATGCCAGATATGAGAGAAATTCAGTGACACTCGGAAGTGTTCGGAAAACAACCTGCTCTCTTGATCCCTGTCCCTCGTGGTTAGCGGCCCAGGGGGGACCGGCGGTAACATTATTGTTATGCCGGATAGTTAATACATCTCTGAGGGACGGGCTATTTCCATCTCAATTGAAATTGGCCATTGTAAAACCTATTTTAAAAAAGCCCTCCCTCGACCCCCTGGTATATAATAATTATCGGCCTG
>NW_024814731.1:0-2340 GCF_019175285.1 Sceloporus undulatus
GTTCTGCTCAGTGTTTGGTCAAGTTACAGGAGATCTTTCAACTATTTTGAATTCTTCATTATCTAGGTTGAATTTACATAGATCCTCTATAGTCATTATTTTTGTTTTTGTTATGTTCAGTTGTAAACCTGCTTTTTCACTTTCATCTTTGACCTTCCTTCTTATATTATATTTATTATATTTATTTATATCCCACCCTTTCCCCAAAACTGGGACTCAGGGCGGCCCACAACATTAAAAAATGGTCCTTAGTAACTGTTCCAAGTCCCTGATGTTTCCTGTTAGCAGTATGGTTTCATCCCCATATTTTAGATTATTGATGTTCCTTTCTTCTGTCTTCACTCTGCTTTCTTCTCAGTCCAAACCTACTCTTCATATGATATTGTCTGTGTACAAATTGAACTGGTAGGCTGATAATTCGCAGCCTTGCCTGATCCCCTTGCCAATTGGGAACCATTCTGTTTCTCCATGCTCCCTTCTAAAAGTAGCGTCTTAAGTACACATTTCTCATCAGGACTGTTGTCGTGTGCCTTCAAGTCATTTCTGATGGATAGTAACCTAAGGCGAACCATCATGGGATTTTCTGGGCAAGATTAATGTAAAGGAGATTTGCTATTGCCTTTCCCTTGAGGCTGAGAGCATGTGACATTTCCAGTGGGTTTTATGCCTGAGGAAGGAATTGAGCGCTGGTGACCCTGGTGTCCAGAATCATTGTCCAACACTCAAACCACTACACCATCCCAGCTTGGGTAGAAAGTTTATTAGATCTGGCAGAAGCAATTAGACATTACTTTTCCATTATTTTCCTGATTTTAAATCTGCTATTTGGAACTGGGGCAGGAGATCCTGATGGCATAATGTGGTGGGTCTTACTTGCTGCATCATCAAGGACCTAATCTAGGAGTAGAAAGCAGTATGTGTGTATGTAGGTAGTGAAGCAACTTTTGTGGGAGGGCACACCCATGTTAAACTGCACATTTCTTCCAGAACAAATCAAGTTATTCCCTGGAGAATGTTAAAAGGGCCAAGGTTCAGAATACATACCATGCAAGCAGTGGAAGGAGAGGTTCAAGTGCGTGAAGCAGTTTGTGACTGAAGCATCATGAGATGCTTTTGAGGGCTTTTGGAATCAATTTCAAAGTAATAGTGGCATTTGTATCTGTAGTATTGTTTAGAGAGCCAGTATGGTGTTGTGGTTTGAGCAGACTACATCTCTGGGGACCAGGGTTCAAGTCCTCATTTAACCATGGAAATCCACTGGGTGATCTTGGGCAAGTCACATTCTGTCAGCCTCAGAGGAAGGAAGAGGCAAAATTTCCTCTGAACTAATCTCACCAAGAAAATGATAGGGTTGCCATAAGTCAGAAACAGCATGAAAGCACACGACAACAAGTATTGTTTGGATATTTGGGAGCAAGTCTTTAGGTTTTGGACAACAAGAGAAACAAACAAGATGGGAAACTGAGCTTATCATGAAGTGCCCTAGCCAGAGAGAAATTAATTCCTTCTTTTGTGGAGGACAGAAAAAAATCTTCAAATTTCTGGAACCTTTGCAGTCAAGAAAAAAAAGTTTGTAGCTATCACTGGTAAAAACAACTTTGGCCTTAGAATTTTATACAGTAAAAAAATTCAAAACAAACAGCATAATAGAAGAGTGCACAAACATGAATTTTGTTTGCTCTCTCCATTGGTCCTGCCCATTGTAGAGGATCTGCTTGTTTCACTGCTTGCTATGTGGGAGCCCTCCTTGGTAAAACCAGCCTTTCACTTTAAACCAGTGAGAAAGTGAAGCCAACTGGAAAGAGATGCCTGTGTGGTGGGTCAACAGGCTCTTCCAGTATCTGCTACAGGATCCTCCATCTACAGAGCATCTTGGCCAAAGTAAATAACCCAACCTCTAATGGCAAACAGGGACAGAAGGATTTGCTAATATCACTGCTCTACAACCATCTTCCAGGTTGCTTACATGCACAAGGCTGTAAATGTCATTAAACATGTGGACTGAAGGCACTGTGATGCTGAAAGAAGCAAGGCATGTGCCCAGATGGTCTACATCCACACCAATCTATCTGCTTAAAAGGTGGATTGTGACACTTCCTTGTTTGTGACACTTCTTGCTGCCCCTGTTATCGTTGCTGGTATAACATAAAAGAACACATTTAATCTACTGACATGTTGAATGTACTTCATGAATTGTCAAGGCTTTATGCATGTGTGCAGTGTCTTTTCCCTGGTTTGTGAAGGACTGGTGTTGATGTTCAGGGTCACAGCCCTCTTAGACTGGTGCTATATCAAGTTAACACTGGGATAAAACTCAGGTCCAGCTTAAGTGCCAATCAC
>NW_024814732.1:0-2340 GCF_019175285.1 Sceloporus undulatus
ATACAAAAATATACAAAATACAAAATATAAGCACAATTCACCCCTGCTGTAATGTTTGCATTTTAATTTTTTTAATTTGATTTTGTAGGGTCAGTGCGAATTGTGCTGTAAGCATGTGGGGGTGACAATTCTTTTTTTTCTTTCAGCACCGGCGGCAGAAAGCATATGTGCACATTTAAAGCACCCAAGCCCCTTTAAATTTTTCCCCCGCCCTTTGCAAGAACAAAGGTGGTCTCCTGCCAGCTGGTGATCAGCTGGTGTCGGCATCCTTGTCCGCTTGCACATTGCCAATGTCACCAGCATCATGGATGCCTCCTATCCTTTGGTCCCTGCGCTCTTGCTGAATCTGCAATGCAGAGCCACAGCTGTCGCTGCTGCCACCGCTGTCCCCCTGCCATCCCCCATCACCTCCTTTGTACATATGTAAATATTTAAAGTTTTAGCGTTTTTTATTGTTAGGTGAAAATGGTGCATGAATGTGTGTAGGGGTGCACTTTAAATTCCAAATTTTCCAGGATTCTAGCAGCGCATGCGTACATGCAGCTCTAGGGTTAGGGTTAGGGTTACGAGTCTTAAAATGTGCTGCAGCTGTGCTGCAGCTTCCACACCTGCATGGCAGCTGATGCTGCAATTAAAGCCTGACTGCAAACTGCGCATGTTCCAGGACCCTGACTCATTATGCGACGCAGCAGACACGGAGCTTTTAAATGGGCAACTTAAATTAGCGGCGTAGCAGTTCTGGCGTACTGGTGCAGCAGCTTACAGACGGAGATGCGCAGCTGCGCACTATATAGAAAAGAAGCGGGGAAAAGCAGCACCTTTTTAATGCCGCTTCTTCCCGCTTGGGGCGGGCGGGCGGCGTGTTCATGGCGGCATTCAGGTAAGGGCCGTCTGAAGGCTATATCTTCATGACGTCATGAACACACCCCTTTTTGCCCATCTGTATCCCGCCAATGACAGGTGGCTAGGTATCCTATAGGCTTATACAGCCCTTTAGGCATGCACAGGGAACATACTGTATATGGCAATCTTACACTACATATTGTGTGTGATTTTGAGACCCCTATACAGGAATGATTCATCACTTAAGGTTACTTCACCCCTCCCCCCCAAAAAAGCATCAAAACAAGACCCAATAGTGATTTTGACCCAATAGTGATTTTGTAAAGTGGCCTTCATACTTAGAACTTTTCATTATGTTGCCAGTATTGTTTCTGAAATTTCAGCTAAAGTGCAATTTGAAGTTTATATAGGGATTTCTCCTCAGGCAAAACATCTGAAGTACTGGAGTGAAATGGAGGGAAGCCAAAATAATTTAGATCAGATTGGTAAACTCTCTCAGTGGGAGGGAGAACCACACACCCCTAAGTTTATGATTAGTTTTCTCCTAAAGCAAAATCCATGGCAAGACAATTCACTGGTTTCTCCTTAGGCAAAAACGATGAAGTGTGATCTGCACATGATGTAGCAAAATGATGTGAGAATGTGATAACAGAACAGATTGTGACCCTTCAGATTGCACATAGTACAGAAAAAATCATTTAGATGTCTCCCATGGAAGAATGGACACATGGGCAGTCAACCAAATAAACAGAGAACATTCACAAATAATAAAGTTAGGACACCAGGGAACAGGTAATGTTAGCTTTATTCTTCCTGATGTCCCTCCTGCTCACAGTAGATAGGGTTTTGTTCTGTTCTGTTTTGTTGTCATTTTTACAAAGAAAACATTGACAAATGGTACCTCCTACCTGCATCCTGAAGTGACATTTGCCAGATAAGGGTTGTAGCTACCCATTTTCCCATATATGTAGATCAGGCTGCATAGATCTAGCCTAAGAGATTTTAAGCTGTTCTTGTCAGAACATTTACACTAAAGTATACAAATGTGATGTGGAAGAAAATAGTGCAGCGTTTACACCTGAAAAAGAATGCTTTTGTTCAGGTTTCCATCCAGGTGACCCAAATACCATGTCAGATTTGTCTGCCCAAACCGGTGTCCATTGAAATCTGGAGGGAAGCAAGTTGGGGAAAGCTGTTATAATATTTGAGGGAATCAAGCAGACTAATCTCTCCCCTTTGTTATTTTGTGTATGCATGTGTTTCTTTGTTTTAGTATTTGTTGGCTGATACCTAGGTTGGGGGGGGGCTTATTCTTCATTTTAATTTGAAACAGCTTCATTTGTGTTCTTGAAATCTAGCCAACTACAGGTTTTGCAGAAAGGCAGCTAGTTATTATATGGCAGCTGAAGTAAATTTCTGGTTGAAGATATAAAATAGAATGTGAGACTATAGGAGCGTCCAGAGGCTGCTCCCACCCCAATTGCTCTGGGAATGCCA
>NW_024814733.1:0-2340 GCF_019175285.1 Sceloporus undulatus
AGCAATGAATCTTGACTCGCTCTCGCTGGCCTTGTCTCAAATCAGCTACCTGGTGGACAATTTAACCAAGAAGAACTACCGAGCCAGCCAGCAGGAAATACAACACGTGAGTAGTCAAATTTGCAGAAAACACGCTTCATTGAAATGGTGGGGAATGGAAAAGGGGTCTTTAGTTCATATCGGCGTTGTTTGCATTCTTGATTCTGGCTGGTTGAGTGTGGTTAGATTGAAGATTGAACTACAAATCCAGATTGTACCATTTTACCTTTTCTGGGAAGTTATGTTGGTTCATTTTAAATTGCACTGCCTGGCCCTGTCTTCATGTAAGTAACTCGCCTGCCCTGTCTTGATGTGTATCTGGATGAGTTTGGGTGCCCAGGACTCATTTGTCAGCAACAGTTTTACAAGTGCAAGATGAATGGTTTGTAAGTTATTCTGAAGAGCAGAGATTGCTACAAAACACTCATCCCTCCACATTTGAGGCTTTAACTTTTGTGGATTTGATTACTCATGGATTTTATTAATATGTTCTCTCTAAGAATAGCTAGGTCCTCCAGCGCAATTCTATGGTCAATGTCTGGCAGATGTTGACCACAGAGTTGCACTGGAGGACTTAGAGGTTCATAGAGAGGTGTTCTCTCAGGTAAATACGTATTGTTTTTGTCATTTCTGGTTTTTCCACATTCAGGGGGGTCCTGTGTCCCAACCCCAGTGAATGTGGAGGGATGAGTGTACAGTAATATCCAGTTGTTAAAAATCTAACATAATTGTCCGCAGCCACCATTCTTCGCCATTGACTAGAGTAGCTCCAACATGAGAGCTGCAACTGGAGGACCACACACTACCCACTCTGCTTTTGGAAGAACATGTTGAACAATACCCTTCTCAGCAGGAAACACACAGGCATCAGGGGGGTCTTGAGGAAATCTCTGGCTGTAATTTCTTCCCCTGCGATCACAGGGCATTCTCAAAAGCATTTTCTGTGTTTTAATCTCTGCCTGTGAAAGGCTAGGAGGTTGCATCAAATGAAGAAGGTAGAGTTGTTTGTCCTCAGTCTGTCTTGGCACCGTTTGGTGACAGAGGGCCAGCATGGCTGCCTAGTTGCCTCTCATACAGGGATCCTCTTTTGTGGAGGAGAAGGGACTGATGGAGGATATAAACCCAACAGAAATCAGTGTGAACAGACCTCTTCTCTGTCATGTAGTTCCACACAGTTTGTTCTTTAGCGCTGAGAGGGCTTCAGTCTCAAAGAGCAGTTTCAGCCTGAATCATTTCAGCTGCTGCTTCAGCTCTTGTGTAGTTCAGTGGGAAGAAATAGACTGTTTTAGAGGAATACCTGTGTGCCACCTGGACAGGTGTGTTGTGAGTATTTGCAAGCTGTGAGTAATTTCATGAGTTTAATTTTTTTTTTAAAGATTTGCTTTGGTATAGAAGAAATTTATATAATCTCCTCTCCAAAATATACAACATTTTCATTTTCTGGTAGGAAAAAAATGAATGTGGGGGGGATTGAATTTTTGCCGTGATGAACTTTCTCTGTTCAATACATTTGATTTCAAAATGGTGGAAGAAAAGCTCCCCCCCCCCCCCCGGAAGGAGGACCCTCGTGGAAGACTTGCATTTTTGTTTGTCTTTTTCCTTCTAATTTTTGTTTCTCGGTTTGGCCACAGAACTTCTTCACTGGAAGGAAATGGGAAAATGGGTTCAAAGTTTGGGTGAGGAACTGGCCAGACAACAGAGAGTGAAGAAAGAAAATGTGTTTTGGGCACATCATGAGAAGGCACAGATCACTGGGAAAAACCATAGTGCTGGGAAAGGTGGAGGGAAGGAGGAAGAGAGGAAGGCTGTGTAGTGGATGGATGGGACTGTGTTAAAGAGAGTTTGCAGGAATCAAGCAAAGCAATGAAGTGAAGGGGGCTTGGAGAGGTCTCATTACTGGTCAGCATGAGTTGAGATTGACTGAGGGAGGTTAACAACAGCCACAACAACAATAACAGTGTGTGTGTGTGTGTGTTTTGTAAATGAAAAGGAGGAGAGCATCAGCAATAAGGAGGGTCTTTCCTTAAATAAAGATTCTTGACTCTGCAGGCCTCTTCATTGTTTACAGCTTAAAGCAGTGGTCTCCCAAGTGTGCCCTTTAAGAGAGTTTGGACTTCAGCTCCCAGAAGCCTCAGCCATGTTGGCCAGTAGTCTGGGGTTCTGGGAGCTGAAGTCCAAAATCCCTTCAAGGGCACAGTTTGGGGACCACTGACTGAAAGTCTGACCATGACTACTGGCTGCTGCATCTTCTTGATTTAGTTAAGGAGGCAGAGTCTGTGGAGCCTTCCCTGTGAAGAAGCT
>NW_024814734.1:0-2340 GCF_019175285.1 Sceloporus undulatus
CTGCTGTTGCCTTGCTTTATTTATTTGTCCTTTCATAATCATTAAGTGAGATTGATAACTGATAATTGGGTTTAAATAAGGTACATTAACTGAACCCTCTTTTCTAGCAATTTCAAGCAAAGGCCTGCTTTAGTCGTGTAAGTCATTCTCTGCAAGCCTAGGAGCGTTTAGTCACACTGGTTGAATGCACTGAAAATACATCCCAATGGTGCTCAGGGTACTTTGGAAAACCCTGCCCAGATGTGAACCCTGCTGTGAGGCTTTGCTCGCACTCTCTTTCAGGAGAAGAGACTTAGGTGGCAGATGTTACTTACTGTGTTCTCCAACCTCATGGGAGAATGAAGGAATCACTGGGCCCTTTTGTGACTGGGGAGATTATATACAGAGGCTGGAATTGCCTTGCCCTCTGGGCAATTCTTCTCGCTCTGTTGCATCTTGATCCTTTCTGAGCTAAGGTCACAGATTGGGAGCATTGCTTCTTTTAGAGTGCAGCTCCTTGAATCTGGAAAGTAACTTGAACCAAGCTCACATAACGTCTAGTCTACATCTTATGGGCCAGATATTGCTTAGGCCAGACCTGAAGATGGTGCACTCTCCTTGAAATAGTCCCTGAGAGGTCTGAATTTCTCTTGTTATGGTTAAACCAGACTTCTGCTTGAATTAAGGCGGCTTAATTCAGCCTTGTCTGGTTCACTTTCAAAAACCTGTCCATCGTCTCTAACCAGAATCCTGGGAGTCCAGTTAATGCTCTCTTGCCAAACTGAATGGATTTCTGATGAAGGAAGAGTGTGGTTTTGATCCTGAATTTAAAAACACAAATCAAGCTGCTCTGTAATTTTTTTCCATAGGCATTTCATGATAAAGAATCTGAATTGTTTGACTACTCTGTGAAGGCAGTGGTAAAGTGTATCTCGATGTGTGTATTTCCTTTCTGATGTCCACATAATAAAAATGTATACCCATTTCATGTCTGTGTTATCTATCTCCAGGACTGGTCCAGATACTGTTTTCTCGTATTGAGAAGAGATGGGTGAGGCACCCAGTTAAAATACTGGGAAAAGTGTGAAGGAGAAAAGCATTCTCTCATTCTTGCAAGGCTCTTGCCCTTCATGTCGGGCAGCAAGGCAGTTGGTTTGACCCCGTAAAGTCGGAACGGCGACGATTGCCGCAGGGCTGGGAACGAGGCCGAATGATCATATGTTTTCTCTAGGAACATCTAGGTCCTCCAGTGCAACTCTATGGTCAGCTTCAACTAAAAGTTGCACTGAAAGTACTAGCGACTCCTAGAGGGAATACTCTACTAGGCCTTTGAAGCTCCTCCAACGCAGTTCTGTGGTGAGTGTCTGTAAGACCTTGACCATAGAGTTGCGCTGGAGGACCTAGAGATTCCTAGAGAGATGTGCCTTCAGGTAAAATATGGTGTTTTTGTTATTTGGGTTTTTTCCCATATTCATGAGGTCTTGTGCCCCTGACCCTAGTGAATGTGGAGGGATAACGTGTGTGTGTATATACCCACACATACAGTATATGTGTGGATGTATATATATATATATATATATAATTAGTCATTTGTGAAGCTCAAAGCTGGGTCGGCTGCAGTGTGCCAGTGGAGCCACAGGAGAGCAAGAGATGAGGCGTATAGGAAGGAACTCTCCTTTCTGCCACCAGAGGGCACTCCATAGGGCGCTCAATAGAAGGATTCCGTGGGATAGGGAGGTATGCCCAAGTGCAGCCACAGGAGGGTGACCAGGAGAGCCCGGGAATGGGCCTCTTGGAGCCTGATGGTCTGCAACCCCTCTTTCTGCCAAGGGGCACAGATCGATCTAGGGACCAAAAGATCAATTTTGGGATTTGGATTGATCCCTGCCTCCCTCCCTCCCTCCGCTCCTAGGGCTCACGTGAAAAGCCCATTGGGAATAGGCAGCCAATGGGAGTGGAGGAAGGGACACGCTTCCTCCTGCTCTTGGCCCAAGGAGGGTCCATGGCTGAGGAGGCAGCAGGATTTGAACCCAGAGCTCAGGCCTCGGCACCACCTAAAAAGGAGTGCTCTGGAAGGAAAGAAAAATGGAAGGAGAGAGAACTAGAGAGAGAGTCAGACAAAGGTAGAGTGGGAGATAGATTGATCCAGAGGGAGGGAGTGGTAGACTGATCCATAGGGACTCCAATGGAAGGAATAAAGTCTGTGGGATAAACAACAGGGAAATGTGTGCGAATGCAGCCACAGGAGGGCGCCAGAGGGCAAGGAATGGGCCCCTTAGAGCTGATGGCCTGCAGCGCCCCCTTCCGCCACCAGAGGGCGCTCCTTGGGACTCCAATGGAACGAATTCAGTCTGTTGGATA
>NW_024814735.1:0-2340 GCF_019175285.1 Sceloporus undulatus
ATGGAATGTATATATGATTTATGTAAAACTAATAAAGAACATTTGAACAAAAAAATGTTTTTTTAAAAAAACTCAGTGCTTCTCTAATACAATAAATCATCAACTGTGTTTATATAAACTAATTGTAATTGTTAATAGTCAAGCTCAAAGTTCACATAATCCTAAATAAGTACAGTACCACACAAGAAATCCATCTAACATTTCTATAAATTCCTTATAAATTATTAATAAATTTTGTTAATAGCCTACGAGTAATTATTAATCATTCCTCACCCAGCATACCTTACACAAAACCTTATCACTTTGCTTATTACCTATACCTACTTTAATTAAACTAAACAAATTATCCCTTGTTCTCTCATTTAACCAGCTTCTGTCATAAGATCAGCTTAAACAACACCTTTTACAATAATAAAGGAGGTTAGTCTTTAGTTTATTTTTTTTAAATCCCTTCTCCCTTCCTCTCAGTGCACTCAAATCTAATATTCTTATCTCTCCTAAATATTTTAAATCATTGTGGGGTTTTTTGGTTCCCCCCCCCCCAAATATTTCCATAAAACCACCCACTTTATTTTAACTACCAAATTGTTTTATCAATACTGTAGTTCTTTCTTTCTTCCCTAGAAAGCCTGGGAGTTGTAGTTTTGAGAGGAGGAAGAGAACTCTAAGGATCTCTTAACAAGGCATTTTTAACTTCCTGACTAATCTACCATCTCAAAGATGATTTAGGGGAAGTTAGTTTAAAAGCCCTTTTTATACTTTCCATAAATTGCGGATTAGAACAAAAATGTTTCAAATGCCTATTTAAATGATGACGCTATGCATGTTACCTGCAAGAAAGAGTTCCAAAATGGGATTATCACTGAAAGACCCCATTTCTAGTATCCACCAGTTTGACATACCTTACAGAAATCTAGTTAATTATAGAGGGATCTGTTTCCATAAAGCTTTGATACTACTGTGTGGGTTTGTTTCAATAACTTGAAGAGAAAACTTCCCATATTCCAACTGACCTTTTGGATGACACTAAGACAAGCTAAAAATAAATGTTTTTGTGTTATGAGTACTACAGTTTTGGAACCTCCAGTTGCTACTAATAATTCATATGAAAGTCAAGACATTCAGAGAAGCAGGGGAATTTAAAAGGCAATATCAGTGAATCTACATTTTAACAGAGGAAGGACCACAAAGCTGCTTGTAAAATCATGTTTTCCTAAGAGAAAAAATATCCATGGATATTTTTCTGTAGACTCTGGAGAAATAGTGATATCAAGCAGGTCAGTTTATTAATCTTCAGTACTGGAGTTTGAATCCATCAGTGATACCTTTAATGGCCAACCGAAATGCACAATATACTTGCTGCAAGCTTTCAAAGCTCTATGGGCTTCATCAGGCAAGATATTACAAACCAAAAAGGAAGGGGAAAACAAAGTCTCCATGTTTTTGCATACAATTTTTTTCTTCTTAAATTTGACTTAATTCGCATGTTTTACCTCTACATCACCAAAATGTTCCTGATGCAAAAACCTGGAGACTTCTTGAGGAATCCATTGTTCTCTGCCTACAAATACCGGTAGGCCTGTGGCCTCACAGCAATGGAAACATATTGGACTGCAAAAGAGAGGTCCCTGTTGAGATGCAAATGGACTTTAAATTTCCTGGACTTTGAAAATTTCCCTATTGCCCCATGGCCAGTAGGAGAAGGAGCCAGCTGCAAAAGGTATCCTCCTCATCATAACATCTTTACTAAAACTGAAACAACATGCAGGCATCTGACTAACATCTCCAATTCCACCCCCCTCCTGTTTGGTTTGTAACATCTTGCCTGATGAAGATGCTCATGGAGCACTGAAAGCTTGCAACTAGTATATGTATTGTGCATTTTGGTTGGTCAGTAAAAGTATCACTGATGGATTTTTGTTTGTATTTGTTAAATGGCCAACACTGCTACCCCTGAATGTTTACTGGAGCTTGAGGTTTTTTAAAAAAAACAACAGCAACCCTGCAGACTAATTATAATACTAACTAGAAAGCAAAGAATTAAAAATTCAACATTTTCTTCTGTTTAATGTGTACTTTTGATTGTTTTACATTTCAACATTATTTTATAAAAAATACTTCTTATTTAATGATCAAAGGATTGGGCAAGGACAGGGACAAGCAAGATTCAAATCCCCATTCAGCCAGAATTAGGGTTGCCATATCCCGCCCCCCGGCGGGACAGTCCCGGTTTGGGCGGTGCCGTCCCGGTCCCGGTCCGGTTTGGCGCCCAAACCAGGACGGCCCCGCCCACGGCAGCCACCGCGGCCCCCGCGGCGGCTCCAAGGCCTTGCTGAGGCC
>NW_024814736.1:0-2340 GCF_019175285.1 Sceloporus undulatus
TTATTATTATTATTATTATTATTATTATTATTCTATTTCCAGTATAATTATGGGAATGTATCCCCTATGGATAATGGGGGGCAGGGGGGTCCTTCAATACATGCAAGAGCCTACTTCTCCTTTAAAGGCTGGGCAGCAAGCTTTGTAAGTTGTGTCATCTTCAGGATGTCTGGGTGCAAATAGTAATGAAATATATTCCTATCTCTTCTCCCACATGTCCCCTTTGCTGGTGAGGGGAAAGTCCCTTTCTAGTGGATCCTGAACTAGATGGAAGTTGAACATCTCCCATCACCTCCTTATCTGACATCTTGTGAAAGAACCCTAGGTATAGAGAGTGGGGACTGCCTTTTACAACACATTTCAGTCAGCGTTAGAAGTCCATTCCCTTGCTCACAAACATTTCTTATTGGTTAGTCCCAATCAGAGTTGGCCCACAGATTCATTTGTTGAATGGCGAGTGAACATGCAAGTTGCATCCATTGATTTGATGTGCCTACTCTAGTTGGGAGTAACAGGATCTAAGCTTTTGTCACCCCTGCTGGACAAAGCAGGAACTTGTAGGGACCAAGAAGATACTCCTCCTCAACTAATATCCACAATACAGTTTTCTCCTTGAGTCGAAATCTGACAAAAGCTTATAGGACCCTCCTGGGGCTGGAAAATAAAAATAAAAATCAGGACTGGAAGCAGTGTCCTATTCACCTCTGCTCTAGTCTAGTCCGATCTTTCCTTCCTTCCTTCCTTTCTTTCTTTCTTGGTAGAGATTTTTTTTTTTTAAAGTTTGAAGGGGGAAGTGTTAGATACAGTAAAGTAAGTACTGGCCACAGTAATGCCTTAGTAACTATGTCTGGCCTGTGGGCCATAGTTTGCCCATATTTGGTCTAGCTGAACAAAAGGTTCATTCTTCTTTCACAGAGACAGACAGAAAGACAAGGGAAAAGTGGGAGAGAAACTGGAACATTTTCAAAACAGCCCAAAAACTGGAATGACAAAAGATTAATCAGGACTGTTCCTGCCAATTTGGGACAGCTGGAGGATAGGGACTATAGCTGTGCATATTCATCCTATGTGACATTTATATATATTGGTGAGATACAGTATATGTATCACTTTGTATTTTTGGCCTGGGTCAGACTGCCCAAAAAGAGCGGCCTTTTTTCCTCCAAAGGGAAGCCACAGCCACCAAACCACATGGCTTCCCTGCAGAGGAAAAAGAACCAGAGAAAAGTGGGTTCTTTTTAAGCCACAGGGGTGGCGTAACAAGTGCACCACTGGCGCACTCATTACATAAGTGCTGCACAGCAATGTGTAGATGCCGCACGGCATTGACAAAACAATGGTGGTGCCCGTGTACACAGGGTGCCGCCATTGTTACACCACCCATACATTCTAGGGTTAGGGACCGTGCGGTCGCTGTGCAGTCCCTAACCCTAGAATCAGTGCTGGTACACCACTTTATGGTGGTATGTACCATAAACACTTAATATGATTGTGATTACCATGTGCCATCAGGACAACAGTGATATTCTTCTTTAAAGGGGAATCAAGACGGGTTTGTTTTCTAGATAAGTGTAAGACACTATATTGTCTCACCTTAAATCAGGTGAAAAACAGTTGGCCCAACTGGGACAGAATTTGGGAAAATGTTACCTGGGGGCAAGGTTACATCTTTCACAATTCTGAAGTCCATGTGGCCAGTAGCCAAGCAGACTGAGGGTTCTTGGAATTGTAATCCAAAAAAGTTAAGTTGTCCAAGGCCTATGTATCTCCTTTTCCCATTGGGTTGTCCACTTGCATGTTTCCTCAGACTTCTGCAAGTTTCGCACCACCTGCACAGCTTATGGATTGGTGGTCCCATTTTATCTCCAGCTCCCCTCCTTCTTCCTTGTAAGAAAGGGACTGAAAAATCAAATAGTATTGCTGTGCCATTATATAATTCTGTTTAGAATACTTTGTACATTTGCAATTGCCACAGTTCAAAGACAGATATCATAGTGCTGAGAAGGGAAGAGAATGAAAGGGGGAAGGAACTCAAATGATCAAAGGCCTGAATCACTTTCTCTTTGAGGAGAAGCTAAGGAGGTTGAGGAATTTTTGTTAGAGCAAAGACAGCTAAGTGGGAGAGGGAGGTGACAGAGAATCATAACATTATGAATGATATTGAAAAGGGAGTCATCCCACCCAATCTCTTTCTCTCATAGAAATAGAGGGAGTTGGAGTAATTCTGGGAAATTATCTATGAACACAAACAAAACAAAACAAACAAGCTTCATTTATATACCGCTTCATACCACCTAAGCGGTTTATAACTGTAAGCTAATTTGCCCCCAACAGTCTGGG
>NW_024814737.1:0-2339 GCF_019175285.1 Sceloporus undulatus
TAAATTTTTTTAAAATTATTTAATTATTTATTTTTTGGCTTCGGCCCCCCAGTTGTCTGAGGGACAACAACCCGGCCCCCCGGCTCAAAAAGGTTACCTACTCCTGGCTTAGTCTATTCCACTGTAGGATCAGTATTTTAACCCATGAAGAGACCTGCGTGTAGGAATAGAAAGACGCCAGACACATTCTGTGTGTGACCCCCCCTCCCCAGTGATAGGTGAAGGGGGAAACCACAGGAAAACATTATAAACTAACAAGGAACCTTTTAGCATCGATATGCTAGAGAAGGTAATGATATTCTCCAACTGCTAGAAAAATCTTAGATTACACTTTCTCAGTTATTTTAACCACCCATGGACTCTGCTTCTAACTGGTAATATACTGTCTTTGCCTCCTTAGCTGCATCCACACTGCTGAAATAATCCAGAATGACACTGCTTTAGCTGTGCCATGGCTCAGTGATATGGAATTCTGGGATTTGTAGTTTGTTATGGCACCAGAACTCACTGACAGAAGGCTAAATGTGTCACAAAACTACAGGGCCCAGCATTCCATAGCACTGAGCCATGGCAGCTAAAGCAGTGTCAACCTGGATTTAGGTTTCCATATTCTAGTCCCTCATATCCTACCATCTAATTTGTGCCAATGGAGAAACCCAGGATTTACAGCTTCAGCTGGCTCAGCTGGCCAGGATATTTTTTAGTCTCTTCAGTTTGGGATTTTCCAAGTTTTACAGGACAAATGGCAAACTGGATTATATCTGCAAGTGTAGATGCTGCCATTGTCTCTTAAATGGCAGATGGATTTGGAAGTGATATTTCTTTTCTTCATGATATATTTTCTGTCTTCATCATTACATGCCTTCTATGAGATAAAGATTGCTTGACCTGTTGGAAAATATAACTTCTTGTCTCAGTATTTTACTTGTGGCCTAGATATGCTTGTTTCCTCCATTTCTGATATTTCAGATGAAACAGCAGAAAACAAGCTTGCTCCCTCCTCATATTGTATTGTATTGTACAGTACTATACTGCACTGAATATTTAGTAATGTTTATTGTACTGATGTTACTCATAAATTGTAATTCCCATAGTATCACTGAATGTAATGGTGACAGTATCCTGATCCTGCAAATAATTACTCAGATTTTTGTATAGCATTATAGGGAGCCAAATTTGATTTTTCGAATGCTATCCACCCATCAAAATTTCTTAATTCTCAGATGGCTATCAGTCAAGGACTTACAAAGGTGACCTCTGTTCGATCTAGAGTCTGTTAGCGACATTCCACCAGGAACTCATCTGCCTATAAAACAAAAGAGGCCACAGTTCAAAGCTACAGGGACAGAGTATCTTAGCAATGGGTGGCTTAAAGGGACACTTGGAAAAACATACCGGCTTGAAAATGACAGCTTCCTTCAAGGCTCTAGTCTCCTGGAGTCACCTGCTCCCCATTCCTGAGAGTGAAGATAAAGAAATTGAAAAGACAGCAGACAACATGTAATGACACTTACAGGAAATCTTACACTTTTATGATCCTTGGTCTCAACCTTGATCGGCATGCTTGATCTGAATCTTTGTCTGAATCCTTGGTGTGAATCTTGATCTGAATCCTTGGTCTTGACCTTGATCTGAATCCCTTGTCTGAAACTTGATCTGAATCCTTGGTCTGAACTTTGATCTGAAACCTGTGTCTGAATCTTGATATGAATCCTTCATCTGAACCATGTTTGTGAATCCTTGCTCTGTACATTGATCTGAATCCTTGGTCTGAAACTTGATCTGATTCCTTGGTACAAACCTTGATCTGAATCCTTGGTCTGAACTTTGATCTGAAAGCTTTGTCTGAATCTTGATATGAATCCTTCATCTGAACCGTGATGTGAATCCTTGGTCTAAACCTTGAACTGAATCCAAGGTCTGAAACTTGATCTGATTCCTTGGTCTGAATCTTACACTTATAGGAAATCTTACACTTATATGAAACTGGGTCTGAATCCGTCCTCTGAATTTTTGTCTGAATCCTTGGTCTGTACCTTGATCTGACTCCTTGGTCTGAAACTTGATCTGAATCCCTTGTCTGAAATTTGATGTGATTCCTTGGTACAAACCTTGATCTGAACCCTTGATCAGAACTTTGATCTGAAACCTTTGTCTGAATCTTGATATGAATCCGTCATCTGAACGGTGATGTGAATCCTTGGTCTAAACCTTGAACTGAATCCTTGGTCTGAACTTTGATCTGAAACCTGTGTCTGAATATTGATATGAATCCTTCATCTGAACCGTGATGTGAATCCTTGGTCTAAACCTTGATCTGAATCCATGGTCTGTAACTT
>NW_024814738.1:0-2339 GCF_019175285.1 Sceloporus undulatus
TATCCATACAATACAATCACAACATCTTTCATGATCTCCCAAACCCTAACCCTAACCCTCCCATTCAAAATAAAATATGATTAAATTACTGGACAGTTATTGAAACAGTTATTAAAAACAGGGATAGTAGTCAAAGCCCAATGTTTGTGAAGAATAATAATCATCATCATAATAATAAAAAACCTCTCAGAAAAAAGACACACTTCCTCCCTTTTGTCCCAAGGAGCCTGGCCTCCTTCTGACTCTGGAGCCTCAGGAGAGAAAGAGAGGCCTCTGTTCAACTGAGACTCAGAGAAGGTTCTGGAACAAAATGGCCACTGGAACACAAAATGGATGCCAGAACACAAAATGGCCAGGGATGGTGGGAGGGATGGGGATTCCAGCCAATCAGGGCCAGGGATGGTGGGCAGGACCAGGACTGCAGCCAATCAGGGACTTGGATGGTGGGAGGGACTGGGCCTCCAGCCAATCAGTGCCAGGGATGGGGGGGGGACTGGGCCTCCAGCCAATGGCAGGCTCTCAGAGTGTCCTCTGGAGCCAATGATGTGTAAAATACATATCATAAAAACATCACAAAGTATAAACATTCCAATTACAGTAATCTCAGGGCAGTTATGCTGTTATGACCAGAAGTAAACATATACACAATTATAATTATATATACATGCTGATGTTGACCAGAACCTGGGGGGGTGTATACATGTGCATATTTCTCCATGTATTTGATTATGTTTAAATTGTATGCAAGTAGAATAGTATATATATATATAAATGTGTTATATATATATATGATCCAATATATATTTGTACATGTGCTTTCACCTCTCTCTCTATGTTTAAATAAGTGTGCGTACACATGTACACGTTCAGACAGATATCTATGAGTATGTATATATGTATCTATGGGTGTCGTATGCAAGATCTATAGTCTTGAAACCTTCCATATGTGTGTGTGTGTGTGTGTGTCACCTCTTATCACCTCTTTTGTTTAGAGTTGCCTTCGAAGTTTTGTTAAACAATATTAGAAGCAATGTGGACATTAAGGGAGTGAAGATTAAGAATTATGTTTATAAAGCTAGACCATTTGCCGACGATCTCATTTGCTTCTTAGATAACCCACTAAATAGCATTTTGGCTCTCAATTTTACTCTGGAGGCATTTGCTGAAATATCGGGGTTAAAGGTGAATCAAAACAAAGCTGTGTTTAATACAAAGAATTTAAACAAAGAAGAGCAACTGGAGTTAAGTAATGTATCGGGGTATAGATTCGTTAATAAAGCTAAATATCTGGGAATATACTTAACGACCAAGAACATTGACTTGTTCCACAACAACTATGGAAGACTATGGAATGAAGTAACAAAGGATGTATCTGCATGGTCCAAATTGCATCTCTCATTTTATGGGAGAATAGCAACGTTAAAAACGAATATCCTTCCCCGTTTTCTGTACTTATTTCAGAACATACCAATTATAGCCGAAGACAAACACTTTGCAATCTGGCAAAAAGAGTTCTCTGAATTTCTTTGGGAAGGTAATGAGCCAAATTTAGATTGTAAGCCTGAGGGAAGGGAACCGTCTATTATTCCCTCTGTTATAAAACACTCGGATTCCCAGTGATTGGGCGGTATATAAATAAATCCTATTATTATTATGATTATTATTATTATTATTAGGGTGAGATGGGAAATTTTGACAGACAAATATGACGAGGAGTTGTGCTTTACTAAACTTTAAGCTATATTATTATGCCTCTTGTCTGTGTTGGCTAGAGAACTGGATTAATGTAAGCAATGATAGACTGTTATCTTTAGGATGCTGTGACTTGAGGTTTGGCATTCATGCCTATTTGTGGTATGAAAAGGTCAAAGAACATAAAGACTTTAAATATCGTTTTCTTAGAAATGCTCTACTTTATGTCTGGAAGAAGGTTAAAGACCTTTTCTATAGTAATCTTCCACAATGGGTATCGCCCCAAGAAGCCTTTTATAAACGAACTAAAGACTTCAAGAATAGATGGATAATATATAAAGATTTGATTCAGTGGAAACCCAATAATATTGTGTCATTGAAATTGAGAGAAATACTTGTTTCTGAAGGTAAGGATATTGATTGGTATTTGTATTTTCAGGTAGCTGAAAGGTTTAGGTCTGACCAAAAATTGATGGGTATTTCTTACGAAGAGAACAGCTTGGACAAAATTTTTGTGGATAAAGAGAGTAAACATCTTTCAAAATATAAGATCTTGAAAGAGAGAGATTTGGAGGATGAAAGTGTTAAACATTTCATGGCAAAATGGTCACAGGATTTGCAGAAAGCCATCGACAAGATCACTGGGA
>NW_024814739.1:0-2140 GCF_019175285.1 Sceloporus undulatus
AGGAATGACCTTTGAAGCTTACCACGCCTTCCATGCCCTACTGCTGCTGCCTAGACTCTGTTGCCTTCTGTTGCTCGGGTGGACTTCAGGGAGAGGGAAGGGTTGCTTCAGGCTTGGCTCCTGGTCTTCCTGAGGGATGGAGGACTGGCTTTTGATTCTTCTCACTCCTGCCATGGCCTCCTGCTGTTGCCTGGCCTCTATTGCTTTCTGTGTCTCTGCTGGAGATCGGTGAAGAGGGAAGGCTTGCTTCTGGCTTGGCTGCTGGTATTCCTGAGCGCTGGAGGAGTGGCTTTTCAAGCTTACCACTCCTGCCAAGCCCTCCTGCTGCAGCCTGTCCTCCGCTGCCTTCTGTGCCCCAGGTGGAGTTGGGGGAAAAGGGAAGGCTTGCTTCTGGCTTGCCTGCTGGTCTTCCTGAGAGATGGAGGGCTTTTCAAGCTTTCCTCTCCTGCCATGCCCTCCTGCTGTTTTCGGGCCTCTGCTGCCTTCTGTGCATCTGCTGGACTTGGCGGAAGAGGGAAGGCTTCTTTTTGACTTGGCTACTGGTCTTCCTGAGGGCTGGAGCAGTGGCTTTTAAAGCTTACCACTCCTGCCATGCCCTCCTGACCCTGCCTGGCCTCTGCTGCTTTCTTTGCCCCTGGTCTTTGCCTGTTGGAGATGGGGCAAGATGGAAGGCTTGCTTCTGGCTTGGCTGCTGGTCTTCCTGAGGGATGGAGGAGTGGCTTTTGAAGCTTACCACTCCTTCTATGCCCTCCTGTGCTGCCTGGCCTCTGCTGCCTTCTGTGCCCCTGGTGGAGTTGGCGGACAAGGGAAGGCTTGCTTCTGGCTTGGCTGCTGGTCTTCCTGAGGGCTGAAGACTAAAGGGCCCCATGGCAGATCTGTAGATGGAAAGATTCTTCTAATACAGTGGTGTCTTCTTGACCTCTCAGGCTGAAGACCAACAACAGAAGAATAAGGAGAGGAAGCAGACTGGATCCAGCCATGTTGAGTTGTCAAACCCAAGTGGCCAAGTGGATGCATTCTGGAACCTTTTCAGCCATGTAGCTGAGCTCCCATTGTGACTTCATAAGTCCTCAGGGTTCAGCTGGGCTGTCATGGTTGACTCAAAGATATATGCCCTTGTTACTCTGTAAAATCAGTGTCTCGCAGCACCTTTGAGAATGAAAGAGAGAATTTGGTAGGAGGAGCTTTCCTAAAGTCCAATTTCATGAGGCCACTATGACCACAATGTGGATATCTGGTCTTGCAGTATAAGACCGTAACATCTGTTTTATTGTATTGATAAAATCAGTTCCCCCTCCCACTCCTGCTATGCCCTCCTGCTGCTGCCTGCCCTCTGCTGCCTTCTCTGCCTCTGGTGGATTTGGGGGAAATGTGAAGGCTTGCTTCAGGCTTGGCTCCTGGTCTTCCTGAGGGATGAAGGAATGGCTTTGGAATCTTCCCACTCCTGCCATGTCCTCCTACTGCAGCCTGGCCTCTGCTGCCTTCTGTGCCCCTGATGGAGTAGTTGAAGAGGGAAGGCTTGCTTCTGGCTTGGCTGCTGGTCTTCCAGAGGGTTGGAGGGCTTTTGAAGCTTCCGTCTCCTGCCATGACCTCCTGCTGTTGCCTGGCCTCTGCTGCCTTCTGTGCCTCTGCTGGAGATAGGGGAAGAGCGAAGGCTTGCTTCTGGCTTGGCTTCTTGTCTTCCTGAGGGCTGGAGGAGTGGCTTTTGAAGCTTACCACTCCTCCCACGCCCTCCTGCTTCTGCCTGGCTTCTGCTGCCTTCTGTGCCCATCATGGAGTTGGGGGGAGAGGGTAGGCTTACTTCTGGCTTGGCTGCTGGTCTTCCATAGGGATGGAGGGCTTTTGTAGCTTCCGTCTCCTGCCATGCCCTCCTGCTATTGCCTGGCCTCTGCTGCCTTCTATGCCTCTTCTGGAGATGGGGGAAGAGGGAAGGCTTGCTTCTGGCTTGGCTTCTCGTCTTCCTGAGGGCTGGAGGAGTGGCTTTTGAAGCTTACCACTCCTCCCACGCCCTCCTGCTTCTTCTGCCTTCTGTGCCCATGATGGAGTTGGGGGAAGAGGGTAGGCTTGCTTCTGGCTTGGCTGCTGGTCTTCCTGAGGGCTGGAGGAGTGGCTTTTGAAGCTTCCCACTCCTGCCATGCCC
>NW_024814739.1:2240-2339 GCF_019175285.1 Sceloporus undulatus
CCCTCCTGCTGTTACCTGGCCACTGCTGCCTTCTGTTCCTCAGGTGGACTTCGGGGAAGAGGGAAGGCTTGCTTCAGGCTTGGCTCCTGGTCTTCCTGA
>NW_024814740.1:0-2339 GCF_019175285.1 Sceloporus undulatus
GACCTACAATGAGGCATAGAGCCAACCTGGACCTGATTTCGCAAGAATAACAAGCTCTTTCTCTTTGGATTTCATTGTGAATCCAACTGTGATCCTTTGGGATCTTCTTTGATCGTGAAACTCTCCATTCTGACTCAGAGACCGTTTTGTGTTGCCAAAGAAACACTGCGTTATCAAATGGGGAGACAGTGGCAATACTGAGGCCCAAAGATGTTGGCGAATGTCCACCTTCCTTGCCGTATTTCAGGCTGCGTCCCCAGATCTCAAAGTGACATCCGCAGAGATGGGAGGTTTTCTTCCCTGGAGCCAGGACTGTCTTGGAGGAAATAGGATTTTGCAGATCTGTGGATATAAACTGTATTCCTTCGCTCAAAGGGTTTCCCCATTCACAGTTGCTGATGTGAAAAGGGAAGAGAAGAAGTGATCGAGGGAGGAGAAGAGGAAAGGATTGTGAGCCAACAGTGTTTTCTCTTTGGTTTTCCTACAGTCACCTGATCCGTCTCCCGCTTTTTCTCTCTGGTCGGTGCTTTCAGGCCTATATAGCTTCCATAGGCGCATTGCTCTGGGAACGTCCTCTTTCTTTCATCAGGTATTCTGGGTATTCAAGGCATTGCTTGGACATACATTCTCACCACTTGTTTCCATATGGGATAATGCTTTTAAAACCTAGGTGTGTGTTTGTATATACTTAATATTTGTATACTATGAGGCTTGACTCCCTTTTATATACTTCATATACATGTGTGTCTGAACCTATGGATAGCTTTGTGTGTAATAATTTCATATCATCCTTTTTTCCTCCTTCTCTCTCTCACTTCCCTTGACTGACAGCCAGGAGCCCTCCATTCCTCCTTGCCTCCAGGTGGCGCTGTTCCTTCCTTTTCTCCTCTCCCAGCAGCTGAAATGAATGCGCTTGTATTCCTTTTGTCTCCTCACAGCTTTTCTTGTCTCTCCTTCTTCATCACAACAAGATGCAAAAAGGCTGAGTTTTGGCAATCTGTAACAGGCCTCAGTCTGTAGTCATTGGACTGAAGAAGACCCTTTGGACCAGCTGCAAGTGAAAAGTCAGCTTGAAAAAATAGTGAACACAGGCTCAAAAGACTCTGCTCCAAGGATATACAAGAAGCTCCTGCTGCCCATGGACCCATGTTTTCTGACGCTTTTCCAAGATAGAGTGAGACCTGAGTCTTCCAAAGTCCTCTGCCCACTAGGCCTGACCGACTGCCCTCTGGCCCCAACAATGCCTTTCCCCCATGGCCCTCTCCAGCCTTGCCTCTCAGGGGGACCCTTTTCCCCTCCAGGAGACATTGGTGTCCCCGTCTCTTCCCATTGGTCTTAAATTTGCATAGCCCCTCCTCTGGCCCCTCCCAGCATTCTGTGCCCTGCTTTCCAAAGGCAGGAAGAGAGAGAGGAGGAGCAAGAGAAAATGTACATTTTGTGAGGCTTGTAATTCCAGTGCCTTGGCCAGAAGGTGGCGCTGTTTCCCTCCCTCCCAGTGGCTGAAATTAACTGTATGGAAAGTGAGGGAAGATGGTCCTTTAAAGAGCAGAGAGCGGTGGGAGGGGATTGGGGCGGGGCCATGCAAATCTCAACCCAATGGGAAGAGAGGAGGAGGCCAAAGTCTCCCTAAGGGAAAGAGGGTCCCCCTGCGAGGGGAGGCTGGAAGGGAAGGGAGGGTTTGGCACAGGGGTCCTGGAGAGAGTTATGGAGGGAGGCTGCTGCATGGGCCAGAGGGCAGGCAGTGGAGTCTAGTGGGCAGAGGCCTCAGGGAAGGGTCTGGCCTCACTGTATCTTGGAAGAGCATCGAGAAGAGAGGGTCCATGGGCGGCAGCAACACTCTACATTAGGTCTTAGTTGCTTCTTTTACAGGCCTTTGTTTTCATGAGCTTAAAATTACTTTGGTTTGTTTCTATTAGTATGGACTTGCAGATATGAACTATTTGCTTTATTAAAGCATTGTTGCTAAATGTTCTATTTCTCCCTTAGAAGTTCTTTCAGGGAGGTTTTGAGGAAAGGGTTTGTCTTCTTTGTCAGACCTCTTACTGACTGCCAAAATAAAGCTGCTTGGGGTCTCTTTGGAGGCATGCTATTTAAATCATGCCTGGGTCCTAAGAGTCTGGAGGTTGTGCCAAAGCCACACTCCATTCCTAAGCATTGGAGTGCAGCTTTGGTGCAGCTTCCGGATTCTTAGGAGGCGTGCATCAGTTAAACAGCAGCATCCCTCCAAAGAGACCCCAAGCAGCTTTATTCTGGCAGTCTGTAACAGGCCTCTGAGTAAAGACTGAATGAATCCTCAACCATTGGCCTCCAGTTGGCACCCAGAGTGTAGATATGTTTGC
>NW_024814741.1:0-2339 GCF_019175285.1 Sceloporus undulatus
AGAATTCTCAGGCAGAGAAGTTCAGCTCCTTAAAACTGCCAATCCCAGCATGCAACAGGAGGCTGCTAGAGGAGTCACACTGGAATAGTAGCTCTTTAAGAGCATAGTGTGATAAACATCTATAATGAATGGGATTCCCATAGGTCAACAGGTGACATGAAGGCACACACACACACAAGCACACAATCTATAGATCAAAATGCCTAAATACAATGATATACTGAAACTTTCCCCTTGCTGGAATGCAGAGCTTTGACAGGTTAACTTTTTTAGTACAAACCAACATGAGGAATTCTAGGAATTGTAGTACTGTATTAAAAAGGAACTCGTCCAAGCTTTGTTAGATGATGCAATGATTTCAAACAAGCATATGGAATACTAAACGGAACATGACCATCAACTCTAGCTTATCATCTGCATACATGAAAGGAAATGCCATTAAAGACATCCATCCCACAACCACCATTTTTGCACCTACCAGTAGCATCTTTTAACCATCCAGACATGGCCTGGAGGAATCCAATAGCCATGTAGATAGCTCTCCATCATCAGATCAAGGGCAGCATATTGACAAGGGAACATATAGCCCTTGGAGTCAGAAGCGATGCTGGTTTAGCAGTGCCTGGAGTTACTATAACCTACTGCCCTGTGATTAAATGGTACCTAAGGCTGTCTTTGTTTGGACTTTGCTCCTGCTAACCAAAGCCTGTGTCAATGAGCCCATTATAGTAAAACAAACAGGATTACTGACTCCATCACCATTCAGTTAGTTCTTATAGGCACTCACCTTCAAAGAAGATTAACAATCTGAAACCATTTCCCAGGAAGCTACGAAAAAACACAGAGTAACCAAGAGGGAGGTTCTCGGTTCTGAATGTAGCTTTCCCTTTCCAATTACTCCAATAGTCTACATGGAAAGTGGGCATAAGTTTTTAATGTGTTATGACAAGGGCCATGGTCAACCACACAGTTCAAAGTTTACTACACTCTGGGTATGAGTATGCGAGAGCTGCTGTCTACTTACACCCTCCGTTATCTTGAATATGAGTTTTCACCATTTTGTCCACTTTAGAGGTAAACTGGACATAAAGTGCCACTGATAGTCCTGATGAGGAATCTGGTGCTCAAAATTCTGCAGCATAGACTCCAACCATACACGGAGAGAGAAATTCAAGAGGTGCAAGCAGAATTCAGAAAAGGAAGGGGCACTAGAGACCACACTGCAAACATGTGATGGCTAATGGAGTGCATCAAAGAATTCTAAAAAAGAATCAGCATGTGTTTTATAAGCTACAGCAATGCATTTGATTGTATAGATCATGAAAAGCTATGGAACACACTCAAAGACATGGGGGTGCCATTACATCATCAGATAGTCCTGATGAGAAATCTGAATCAAGGACAAGAGGCCACCGTCAGAACAGAATTCAGAGAAACAGAGTGGTTCTCAATAGGCAAAGGGGTTAGGCAAGGCTGCATCGTATCACCTTACTTGTTTAACTTACATGCTGAAAACCTGATAAGAAAAGCAAAATTAGCATCAGAAAAAGGAGGAGTGAAGACAGGAGGAAGCAACATTAACAGACTAAGATATGCAGACGACACCATAATATTAGCAGAAGACATTCGGGAACTGAAACAGTGAATACAGAAGGTAAAAGATGAAAGTGCAAAGGCAGGTCTGATGCTGAACACAAATAAAACAAAAAGAATGACCACAGAAGAAATACACAAATTCAGTCTAGATGAGAAAACTGAAATAATTAAATTATTCCCATATCTAGGATCAAACATTGACCAGAATGCAGACTGCAATCAAGAAACAAAAAGAAGCCTAGGAATAGGAAAGGCAGCTATGAAAGAACTGGAAGAGCAAAGATATGCAACTGTGCACTAAAGTCAGAATTCATTCAGACCATTGTATTCCCCATCATCCCCATGTACGGATGTAAGACCTGGATAGTGAAGGAAGCAGACTGAAAGAAAATCAACTCATCTGAAATGTCGTGCTGGAGAAGAGGACTTCTATACCAGAAAAGATTCTAGAGCAGATCATTAAACAGAAAGTCTGTGAACATCTAGGAAGCTATGCCGTAATCACAAAAAGTCAACATGGGTTTCAGAGAATGAAGTCATGCCAGACAAACCTGATCTCTTTTTTGATAAAATTACCAGCTTGTTAGATGAAGGGAATGCTGTGGATATAGTATATCTTGATTTCAGTAAGGCCTTTGACAAAGTTCCCCATGACATTCTTGCAAACAAGCTTGTAAAATGTGGGCTAGACAAGGCAACTGTTACATGGATTTGTAACTGGTTGACTGACCGAACCCAAAGGG
>NW_024814742.1:0-2339 GCF_019175285.1 Sceloporus undulatus
CATAGCGGTGAACAGCAAGTAAGCTAATTAGCAAGTAAGCTAATTTGCCCCCAACAGTCTGGGTACTCATTTTAGTGACCTCGGAAGGATGCAAGCCTGAGTCGAGCTTGGGCCCTTTTCCTGGTCTTGAACTCGCAACCTTATTGAGTCTTTGCTGTAAAATCTGTAAAATTTTCATTGAATAGTGAGCAGGGCTGGGCAAAGTGTGGTCATCTAGGAAGTATGGGGGCATTTTGCCTGGCATCATTTTCCCCCCACTTGGACATTTTAGGCCCAGAAGAGATCTGTTTCAAAAACAGGAAGTGAACATGAGGTGGGAAATTTTCTTCTGAGTCTAATATGAATTTCTTTCCATGTTTGTCCAAAGTACCATCTTCCAGAATCAGTCAAGAGTCTTCTATTTTTATGCAGGCCTCTGTCCCAGATTATTTTCCAAACAGACATCAACACATTTATGCTATCTCTGTGTTTTATCTCCTTGAAGAATACTAGCCTTTGTGGAAGTGAGGTAGTAGAATCAGAGGCCAGTTACACACCGGCAGTTGGGATGTCCACAGGATGTCCCATTTTAAAAAAGGGGAGTCTCTTCTAGATGCCCGTGAGTTTAATACGGACTGTGTCCGTACAATATGGCGCCGGCCCTTCTACATGGCCGGCGCCATATTGACGTATCGGACGCTGAGCATCCGAACATCGCGCGGTGCTAATGACATCACGAATGCGCCCTTGGCGCTTCGCGACGTCATCAGTGCGCCGCAGAAAGAAGCTCCATTTAGGAGCTTTTTTTTTGCTCCGCGCGGGAGCTGCGCGGTATGGCTGCTGCGGCTCCCGCGCGAAACAAGCGGCGGCGGTGGCAGACCGCCTGAAAGCGGCGGTCTAGAACCCGCCAGAGACACATCCACAGGGAGAAGAATATTGATCTCATTCAAAAAAATTTAATCCAAATTGCTGTTAGCTTTAGTAGGAAATTTTCCATTGTATTCAATGGAAACATCCCTTCCAGGGCTAACAGAAGTTTTGGAAATATGTGTGTGATTTCTGGTGGGCTCACAGCCAACTAATTCTCCCCACATGCCATGGTTTTAATCTTGCTCTCCCACTTCTCTATTCCTCTATGGCTGCTTTTGTTTAAGGATGAAACAAGCATGTTGAGTGCATTCATACAAAAACAAATGTTTGCAATCCATCATGCAATGTTCAGAGGATCTTAATGGGTTTATCTCCATATGAATGAATATTGTAAAGAAGCCAACTTAAAGCAATTTTTAATATATAGTCAGCTTGTATTAATATATAGTCTTAGCCCATGATTATATCCTAAGAATCTTCTGTATACTTTTTCTTATTTTGTATGCACGCATGCTTAGGTATGCCTCCCCCCCTTTTTTCTCATCCCTCCCCAGTAACTATCATAGAAATATATAATATGTAATATAATTAATATAAAAATATTATTCACACATACACATAGTCACATCTACTTTGGACTCAAAAACAATACAGAAAAAGAAGAAAAGCTAAATGAGAAAAGAGTTCCATCTACATCTTCCCCATCACTTTTTCCAAATTAAATGGATCCCAAAATTTCAAGTTGATCTTACCATAAAGTAAATTCAAAGGAAACAAAACAATAAAGTTTCCATTCCCAAACTGTCCTAGATTGTATAAGTAGCATTTGCTGAAGAAAACTACCTAGCCATCAGTATTTCCTTCCACACTTTGTGCTCCCCATGCATATTATATACAAACAAAGCAAGGTGTTAAGGTCATCAAAATATTTCATACCATGTTCTTATTTTTGCCTAGACTCAGAAGCCATAAGTCACAGTCATGCTCGCCAGTCTGGAAACCTTTTCATTAGGGGAGCTGGCCAGACTGGGGTGGGGATGGGGGGTAATGTGTTGGGAAAATTTGTTACAGGTTTTTGCTAAGTATGGGTGGAGTGGAAAAAGTGATCCAGGCTTAATTACCCACACTTAGTCATAAGCAGCAGGAACGGAAGCACTCTTTAAAAAGTAATAAATTGGAACTGTTTTTCATGTATATATGTGTATTAAGATGTTAATTTCCATCACGTCATGCTATGCAAGAACATACAATACCTACAAACAGAATCTCTGACTGATACAGAAGATAAAAAAGTGTATGGGAGTCAATGTTTATGGAAGGCTTCTTCACTGAGATTATATCACAAACAGGATCAAGGTTCCCATGCCAGAATTATAGTAATTTTCTAAATTATATTATCATATAATATAATTTAGCATATAATTTACTGACTTGTGTTCTTTCTTTTCTGGTGACCCATCTCCTTTCTTTAACGATGCACAAATGAGAAC
>NW_024814743.1:0-2339 GCF_019175285.1 Sceloporus undulatus
CCCCCCGTGACTGGCACCTCCCCAGTATGGGCTCAGGAGGGTTCGTGAACAATCCATGTATTTCAGATGTACTGAAGAGGAAAGACCCAGCTGGAAAATGCCCTTTCAACCATACCCAGTGATGTGGCATCTCTCTCACGTTCACCCTGAGCTGCGCTCTCTGTCGGGAGTGAGAGGGTGGCTTCTCTTAAGGCCTGTAGGGAGGAAGGGGAGAAGGGTGGACTGCAAAGAGAAAGGAGATGGGAAAAGGAAGGGTGCACGACAACAGCTGACAGCTTTCCAAAGACATTGGGAGCGAGTGACAGAAGAGTGTTATGAATTTATATTTGTATTAGTGTTATTAATGTTATGAATTACTAATGTTTGTATTAGCATTACCTTTGAAGCTTGTTCGCCTGCTGCTCTTTCTTCTTTCCCTCTTCTGCCCCAGGGCCACCACCTGGGAACTAGTCTCTGCCCCACATTTCCTCACCCAGCCCCCCATCTCAGGAATTGGTCCAGGATCACCAGATCCAGAATTTGTATGCTCTTCAGCTGGCTTCAACCACTGATGGCAGAGAATGTGGAGGTGGCTGCAAACCTCTTGGGGCCCCCAGACCTTCCTGAAACACTGCCTCTGAACATCTTCAGGTTCTTTGTCCTGGTTCCCCCCCAGGATTGCCCTCTGCTCCCAGCTGGAATGGCAGCACAGCCTCTTTCTGACTTGGGTGACCAGAGTACGCTGCCCCATCTTGAGTTGGTCCTCCCTGGCCTTCTGCTGCCTGAAGCAAAGGACAAGGCGGCCCTCTGTGGCCCTTACAATGAGCTGGAGGCTCCCTAACCCTTTCGGCCCAATGAGGCCTGAGACCTTTCACCCTCCTCAATGGCAGGGCCATCCTTGGGCCCTCTGTGAATGGTTCCACTGACTGCCCCACCTGCAGCAAATCCAATGGGAGGCAATGGGGCCTAAGAGCCCAAGGGGCAGCAGGCAAAGGTCCCGTCTACTTGTAGGGTTGCCATAATTGTCCACTAAAACTTGGGACAAAATGTAGGACAAAATCTAGACAAAACTGTAGGACAACTGCAGGACAAAACTCAGCCCAAAATGTAGGACATTTAAGGTCTTCAGTTTTTCTTAAATGTCCTACATTTTGGGCTGAGTTTTGTCCTACAGTTTGGTCTAGATTTTGTCCTACATGTTGTCCCAGGTTTTAGTGGACAATTATGGCAACCCTACCTGGGAAAATAATGTGGCCATGATGGCTCCTTCCATCCAACAGGACCCTGGGACTGGGAGTTTGAGGCACCAGCCCCCTTCCCTTGCCAGTGAAGGCGAAAGACCTTGTAAAACTACAAATCCCAGTGGTCCATAACTACACAGGCCGTAAAGTGTTGTGAAACTGCATTCTTTGTACAGTGTAGAGGCACCCCTAGGTCTGATTTGGGACACAACCACTCTGTGCTAGAGGCCCCCTATCTTCTCCTGGCCTCCTTGGCAGGGTTGTTGTGAAGAGGGAAGGAGGCTGCCTTTGCCCCTTAAAGCCCTGGAGGAGAAGGAAGGCAGCAGGGGGCCCTCTCCCTTGGGTCTCTTTCTCTCTCAGCCCAGAAAGGAAGAGCCAGGGTTCCTTCTTCTCCTCCTTCTCCTTCCCCTGACTCCCTCTGAAGGCCCTCCCTCTGCCTCTTTCCTTCCTTGGGCCTCCAGCCTTCCTCCTCCTCCTCCTCCTCCTCCTCCTCCCAATGACTCCCTCTGAAGGCCCCCCAGTCTCCCTCCCTTGGGACTCCAGCCTTCCTCCTCCTCTTCCCTCCAAAGGCTCTGCCTCCTTCCCTCCTGGGCTCCTTCCAGGGAAGATTAGCTCTATGGAAAACTCATTGGGTCTCAGCCTTTGGGTCTCCTAAGGTTTTGGACTTGAACTCCCAGAAGCCTCAGCCAGCTTTCACAAATGATCAGGGATTCTGGGAGCTGGAGTCCAAAAGGCCAAGGTTGAGGAAGGGGCGGGGCTTTCTCCTCCTCCTCCCACTTCCTGCCTCTCTAGGCCTCTCTCTCTCTCTCCCTTCTGCCCTTAGCTTTCCCTCTGGAAGCCCAGGCTACCCTCCTCTCCTCTCCTTCCAGGGCAGGACTGGCATCCAGGCATCCAGAGAAGGGTCTTTGTTTTTCTTCTTATGGTGGTTGTTCTTCCCTAGGAGAAAGGGAGAGAGGCTGAGAGAGTGGGGCTTCTCCTGGCCTCCTCCCTCGCAGGGTTGTTGTGAAGAGTGAGGAGGGAAGCCTGGAGCCAGTATCTGCCTAGGAGCTCCATTCAAAACCTGGAGAAGGAGGCCTTAGGTTGCCCCAAATCAAGAAAGCTTCCCTCTTCTGTTCAGGT
>NW_024814744.1:0-2339 GCF_019175285.1 Sceloporus undulatus
AATAAACTTTTTTGTTTTACATTAAGTTGTTGTGGATTTTTGGTCAGAGCCAATCCCAAGTCTCACAGACTGCAACTCAGGCCATGGGAGAGGCCTGAAGCGAATATTTCCCAAACTTTTCTATGCCCCACACCACTAGGAATTGTTTGATTAATGTTCATAACCTCTATAAAAGTAATACAAGATTTGAAGATGAAGACATCTAGCTTCTAATACAGTGCGCCCTTGCTTTACGCGGGGGATCCGTTCTGGACTCCCCCACGTAAAGCAAATTCTGCCTATGCTCGAGCCTCATTTAAATGAATGGGGCTCATGTACACGGTGGCATGGCGGTGTGGTGGCGCACCCCATTAATCCCTATGGGATGTGCCGCCCATTCCTCCATGCACGGCTTTCAGTGTATGCTGTATATGAATTAAGCAAATTGAACCATGTGGGTGACTAAACTGAATTTTAAAAGTAAGCTTTTAAGGGGCAAAACAGACTGCCCTGAAGGGGCAGTTTCAAGCCACCCCCACTAAAGCTGGATTGGGGCTGTGATAAGCACACTCTGAATTTAGTAGGCAGCTATAGCAGAGCTCTGATGATGGTTTGTACTGACTTATCGGAAATAGAGATCTGCCTCACTGTAAGAAGGAAGAAAAATAGGAAGGAAAGTAGAAGGTTGCCATTCCTGTCAAGGTTAATTGGTCTTTTAAAAACCCAGATGCTAATTTCTATGTAACTAAATATGGAAAGATGTCAGAGATGACAATTTGCTTTCCAAAATTAAACATACAGTACTCACAAAACCACTGTGAATGCTGTTATGCATTAAGATGAAAAACCTGACCTCACACTCTTATTCTACCAAATCCCTTGTCTGTAGCTAGAATAGGCTGTGCCTACATAGTTGTGTTTGTTGAAAGACATTATTTCTAGCTCACAAAGTTAGCAGGAGGTAAATATTTATTTGACATCCTCAAAGAAAGATAGCAATGGAGAACGCTCTGTAGAGTTTTCCTCTACACTGTTTTCTTTTTTGGGAGGGAGGTGAGGGGAGAAAATTATAATATGAAATATGTTTGTACAATCTGTATTACACATTATGTAATAAAAAAATTTGAAAATTAAAAAAAAAACAGTAAGTGTTTATGATATACTCTTATCTCTCCTCCCCCTTTTTTTGCTTTAACCCAGACAAGTTTTTGAAAGTTCAAATCTGATTTAAAGCCAATTCTTTTTATAGGAGTCTTTGCAAACTATGTGCTATCTCCCCAAAGTCAAGTTGCTTCAATTTTCAGGAAATTGATAACTTCTCATTTGATAGACAAATTATAATGATTTTTGCCCTATAATAGAATCTTGGGATTCTATTATAGGGCAAAAGCTTGGGATTTTTCCTTTCCCCCCCTTTTTTTTTTCTTTCAGAAATTCATTTTGTTGCTCATTTTAAGCCCCCAAAATAATTTGTTCCCAGTAATAGCTGTGGTAGAGTGGTATAATAGAACACAGTGCACAGAGAATCAGACTTATTATTATATCACTTCATTTATTTCTCAGAGGAGAGGGGAGTTGGGGAGTGATCACTGTTGCTTATTCAATTTTTTCCTTTCTTTCATTTTTAATAATTTGTAAAAGGATTCCATGTTGCTCAAACCAATGTCTGAGTGTCCTTTATTATTTAATTTGCTTATTAATAATCAGCCAGGTGATTTGAAGGACTCTGCAGTCCACATGCCCACAGTTTTAAATACATCTTGTAATATTTTGCTTTATGCTGATGATATGATTTTGTTATCATACTTACAAGTTGGTTTGCAAAGACTGTTAAGAAGATTCAGCTATTATTGTCAGGATAATTTCTTAACCATTAACAAATCTAAGTCAAATGTAATGGTGTTTGATACAAGACAGCAGAGACATAGATGGCAACTAGAGGACAACGCAATAGAACAAGTGATGATCTTCTCTTACCTTGGTGTAATATTTTCTGAAAATGGATCCTGGTCAAGTCATCATCAGAGGAGCTCACTTAGAGCAAAGGTATGCATGAATCTTATACTCACACTTAAAGCACACAATTATCTTGGCCCCTTAACACCAGTAATTAAAGCAGGGGCCGGCAACCTCCGGCCCGCGGGCTGGATGCAGCCCGCGGAGGTCTTTTGGCCGGCCCCTGCTTGCCCCTGCCGCCGATTCCGGCTCCTGGGCACCGCCATTTTTTTCAAAATGGCGGCGCGAAGTCTTGCGTGACCACAAAAAAGGTCGCGTGAGACTTCACTGAGGCCCGCTACGGCCACCGGAGCCCTCGAACAGGGCTCCGACGGCAGCAGCGGGCCTCTGGGAGGCCCGTTGCC
>NW_024814745.1:0-2339 GCF_019175285.1 Sceloporus undulatus
AGAAGTTTCAGAATCTGAAAGCTGTTTCTTTATTATTATCAGCATGAGAGTGTGACCCGTGTGAAGGTGAAACTGGCTGATGCTTTCAACCCATTGGAAGAGTCCCCTTACTGTCCTTTCCCAGCCCTGTGACATTGGGACATCCATCTCCTCAGAGACAAAGGAGCCCTCCCCAAGGGATATTTCTGTGGGCCCATATTCTCTGCCCAATGCCCAGTTTGGAAAAACAGTGTGGGAGATGACCTGGAGGCTTGTAGGGGTGTTTAGGGCCTCCAAGTGCGACCTTTCTGCCTCCTCAGGAGGGCTACTTGACGTATAGCCAGTCAGTCAGCATGGTGGGCAGGTGGGTCACGGCCTGCAGCCGCACCCACCAGTGGGCCTCCATGGGGTTGTAGCGGGCATAGGGGAAGCGGGCACTGAGGGCGTCTGTGATGTCCTCCAGAACAGGGGAGATGTCCCTCAGGCCGCTGTGGACAAAGGCCTTCATCTGGTCCACCTGCCGCTGGAAGCAGGCCTGCCCCCCGTAGTCGGCACGGACGCTCTCGCCTGCCTCGCCCCACATCTGCTGGGCCGCGGCCTCCACGCCATGCGCAGTTAGGATGCCAGTGGCTGCGATGAAGTTGCTGGGCTCGATGGCCACCACAGAGACACCCCAGGGGTACATCTCCTGGCGCAGGCAGTCGGTGAAGGCCTCTAGTCCGAACTTGGAGATACAGTAGGAGGAGCGCAGAGGGCTGGCCACTCGGCCCAACATGCTGGTCACATTGACCACCCGACCTGGAGAAGAATGGACAGAGCAGAGAAGGGGTTGTTCTCAGGGTTTCTTGATCACCTGGGGGGGGGGTGATATCCCATAATTGGGGTGCCACCTTCCCTGGGGCTAGTTTCCTCAGAGGAAGAAGGTGGCTGAGGGCTTGGTGGGCAGCGACTTCCGTGGGAGCCTTTCCTCCTTAAGTCTAGATGCAGCTAAAGATAGGGACTTTGTGCATGCTCAGAAGGCACTCCTCCTCACTTCACTGGAAACATAAAATCATAGAATCATAGAGTTGGAAGAGACCGCAAGGGCCATCCAGTCCAACCCCCTGCCATGCAGGAAATCCAAATCAAAGCATCCCCAACAGATGGCCATCCAGCCTCCGTTTGAAGACCTCTAAGGAGGGAGACTCCACTATACTCCAAGGGAGTGTGTTCCACCTTCGGACAGCCCTTACTGTCAGGAAGCTCCTCCTAATGTTGAGGCGGAATCTCTTTTCCTGCAGCTTGCATCCGTTGCTCCGGGTCTTAGTCTCTAGAGCAGCTGAAAACAAGTTTGCTCCCTCCTCAATATGGCATCCCTTCAAATATTTAAACAGGGCTATCATATCACCTCTGGAGAGAGGTGTTCTGGAGAGAGGTCTTGGACAATTGGGGTGGAGAGGCCCCTGTGGTCCAATCAGCATCCTACCCTATCCAGTGGGGCACAGGAGGGCACCCTAGAGGCCTCTGGATGGTCCCTGTTGCCCCCCACCCACCCACCCCTGCATACCTCTGGCCTTGCGGATGAGGGGCAGGAAGGCCTTGGTCACTCGGACGGTCCCCCACAGGTTGACCTCAGCCACTTGCTGGTACCTCTCCAGGCTGGTGAATTCCACGTTCCCAAAAGAGGCCACGCCAGCATTGTTCACCAGGCCCCACAGACCTGCCGGGCCAAGGAGGAGAGACCCCTCAGTCTGGGGGAGGCATGGCCATCCCCTCCCCAGGGCCCCCAGACCTCCTTCACCTCCTGATTCTGAAGGGCCCAACGGAGAGGACCCTCTGGCACACAGGTGGGGGTTCCGTGAGGCTATCAGCCAGACCTCCACCAAATGTAGACCTGCAAGTGGCCCACCTCCATGCCACCAGCTGCCCTCTTTGGCAGCTGCCCTCTTTGGCAAGCCAGTCCCAGCCCAACAGCTCTGTCCTCATAGAAACTGGGGTCTTGTGGGAGAGGGACCCCATGGTCGGAGAGGTCAGTCTGTCTTGGGTAAGCTACTATCTCACAGGCTCTCCTTCCCAGATTCCCCACTTTCCATGGACTCCTCACACACACACCCCACTTGTTCCATCCCTGAAGTGGACGGCTGGGGCTGAACCACTGTCCAAAGGTGGGGGTTTAGCCTCCTCCTCCCACCCACCAAGACCCCCCACATGCTCAAAATGAGCACCACACTGAGCCCCTTTGGGAGAGGCACCCCCCTCCCACGCTGAGCACACACTGATCAGAAAAGGCTGCTGCTGCACCCCCATAATCCATTGGTCCATCCAGTCATCCCTGGGCTCTGCCACCCCACGGCCTTCCCTTCTCTTTCAAGGGGCAATAC
>NW_024814746.1:0-2339 GCF_019175285.1 Sceloporus undulatus
GGCTGAATGTCTCACAAAACTACAGTTTCCAGAATTCCCTAGCATTAAGCCAGGGCAGTTAAAGCAGTCTCAAACTGGATTATTTCTGCTGCCCTCCAGATATTTGTCACTACAAGTCTCATATGGCTTAGCCAGCATGGCAATGGTTACATGTTATGAGTGTTATAGTCCCAAAGATGTGGAGACCCTCAAGTTGTGGAAGGCTACCTTAATCACTCAGGTCCATGTATCCACTTAGAACTGCATGTCCAGCTAGTCTCTGCAGTGTCTTATTACAAACATTTGCATAGAGGAATTACCCAGCATAAAATTTCAGCTAGAGACAGGGAACCTTTGGTCCTTCAAAATAACCTTTACCACTGAAAAGGCTGAGCTGCTCATCCAGAGGACCTCAATGTGACATTGTATTGCAGTGCATTGCTTAACACATCAATACATTTGAAACTCAGCAGGAAAGACTACAGTCCTGTTTATTATAGGAAGTCTACTCTATAGTGGTGTGAAAGGCCAGCAGACCTGTCAATAGAAAAGCATTCTCCATGTTTCCCTGTGTAGTTAGTGTCCTTACCCTGCCTATTGTGCTCTCAGAAAGAGGATAATGATTTTTACATGATATATCACAAATTCATCTCCTGTGAAAGAGCCAATAAGAGCCTTATTGCACTATGATGCTACAGCAACATAGCAATGCCTTGGTACCACTAGCACCTATGTCTTACCCAAAAAACATCCTTAATGTCCTGAAATCATCTGAAATCATCTTGAAGTATTTCTTTTTACTCACCCAAACAAGCCATTAAGGAGCATCTTTCCCACAACAATCTTGTTTTGATTTGCAGTGAGAAAGTTAAATCCCACTTTAATGGAAATTTTAGGTGACAATAAATATTTTATATAGTTTATTGGATATGTTATATTGTAAGAAAATTAATAAACATATCTTTTAAAAAAACTAAAAGCAAACTACCTTTATCTTGAAACAGCTGGACAAGTCAGGAGATGTGATGCAAGATACTTGACTGTTACTAAACTCACCTGTGGAGAAGGGAAGGAGTGGGGACTCTTCAGTCTCCTCTCCCCCCCCCCCAAGATATTGTTGAAGCCCAGGTTGCATGGGAAGATATCACACGGGACGGGAGGCTCTCAATTTCAAAAGAGAAGATAGCGAGGTCAATTCGAAAATTCACACAATTACATGATTACTTATCACACCTTAAATTCACTGTAATGGCCTCCCTGAACACAACCCAGATTCTGTGCGAAGTAAGCCATCACATCGGTGGGTTCTTAATTGCAAATTGCGCATGCTCAGCGAGACTGTAGATGGAACATAGCATATTTAGGCGAGTGAGAGAGAGGAACCAAGGAACCCCACAATTTACAAAAGAGGTTGGAGGGGATGGGAAGAATGGTTGAAAGAAAATGGTCTATTCACATTAAAACGAGCATATATTCACTCTTGTTATGTTGAAACGTGAATATAATGGTTATCCAATAGCTCCCAGTACATGCCTCTTCATTAGCAGGCAGAAGCCCCCCCCTCAGCAATGCTGAAGGACAAGGGGAAGCAAAATTGAAGCAGAATTGCAGCGTGGCTCCATGAGAACCCCCCTTCTGGATTGGGGGGGACAGGACCAAAGGAGACGTGCTGCCTAGGAACAGGGTTTGTGACTTCGCTAGCTCACCGAATTTACTTAACTGTGGATTGACACGTGATTGCATTCAGTGTGCATTCGGACTGCCAGTGATCGCGTGTAGTAACCTTTCGCGCAATAACGTGAATATGCATGATTGCGATCAGAATGACACTGGCTTATACTTCCAATTTCAGTCATATGATATCCTCCAAGGAGTAGAAGAAGCCCAGCTATTCTTTGGTTTGGAACATGCTATATGCTGTAGTTGCAGCAGAGTTTGGTACAGAAGTAGGCCCTAGTAAATAGTGTTTGGTTTGCACTGTCACATCTTTGTGGTTTCGAATTCCAAGCAAATGCCACAATCCTGTATGGTTCAGAGTAGAATGGTATACCAACATTTGCATCAACCAAAAAAGGGACATACACAGGTGCAGGGTTGACTTGTACCTGCACATGCCACCAACAGGATATTAGCCATTATAGTTTTAAATTCCTTTTTTTTTTGCCAGTACCGAATATGTTCATATAGCTACAGCGAAATATTTCATGTCTGTGTAATTTCAGTGGAGAGTCCTTCTACTTATTACATACAGAAAGAGCTTTTTAAATAAATGTACAGTGGGCCCTTGGTATCCACCGGGGTTTGGTTCCAAGACCCCCCATGAATACCAAAATCTGTGGATGCTCAAGTCCCATTAAATT
>NW_024814747.1:0-2339 GCF_019175285.1 Sceloporus undulatus
CTATGGGAAGGGGAGAATATCAGTTGTGTCTCTCCAAAAGACTCGTCATCTGCGTGGGGGTTGTTTGTCGATATAGTCAATCCAAATCTGCTGTTCTTCCTGCAATGTTTGTTTCCCTGGTTTTATGGCCTTTGTTGGTTTTCATTTGAAAGGGAGCTTTTCAGATTGCCAGCTGTCCCACAGCCTTGTCTTCTTCTGATTTTTGATTTCTTGACCGTCATCTCTGTTCAGATCAATGGTTGATCCAAAGTATGGGAAACCTTTATTCCAATTTCCTGATTGAATATTGAATTTAGGCAAATCTTCTGTGGTCTTTATTTTTGTTTTTAATTTTCATGTTCTTGCTTCATTAAGCCTAACAATTTGTAAGCCACACTGATAGCCTTTTGGCTGAAGAGCGGGGTATAAATTATTATTATTATTATTATTATTATTATTATTATTATCATCATCATCATCTCAGCCTTTCTTCTTTGACTTTGTTTAGGACTTGTTCCAAGTCTTTGTTGCTTTCTGCTAGTTGCGTGGTGTCATCTGCATATTTTAGACTGTTGACGTTCTTTCCTATGATCTTCACTCCTTGTTCCTCCAAGTCTAAACCCGGTCTGATGTTTTCTACGTAGAAGTTGAAAAAATAGGTTGGTATTGTTTGGTCTGGCAACCCTAAAAACCGATGTGCATGTTCATTACCACTGTGTGATGTGGATTTGATGATGGATGATGGATGTCGAAGGAACCCTGGTGGCACAGTGGTGCACAGTCCTGCAGCCACAACGTTGTGAGTTCGACCCCAGGCAGGGCTCCAGGGTTGCCTCAGCTTTCCATCCTTACGGAGGTTGGCCACATGAGTCCCCAGGTTGTTGGGGGCAATTGGCTTACAGATTATAAACCACTTAGAGCAGCAGTTCTCAAACTGTGGGTTGCGGCCCCTTTGGGGGTCGAATGACCCTTTCACAGGTGTCACCCGAGATCATCAGAAAAGACATATTTCCGATGGTCTTAGGAACTGAGACGAAAATAATTTTATGGTTGTGGGGGTCACCACAACATGAGCAACTGTATTAAAGGGTTACAGCATTAGGAAGGTTGAGGACCACTGGCTTAGCGAGTGCTAAGTTCACTATTAAGCGGTATAGAAATGCAAATGCTCTTTCTATTGCTATTGAAGAGGAAGCTAGATTGGATGGTAATCTCACAAATTGCTTTCACCCTGTCAGTTATTTGTCTCAACCATCATTGCTGGTTTATTATTATTATTATTATTATTATTATTATTATTATTATTATTTGTATCCCGCCTCTCCCTGTATTAGATCGAGGAAGGTAACAACAAATCAGGTAACCACACACAAGTTCCTTTTCTAGCATTTGCTTTTTATCGTCGTCCCCATAACTAGGTTTAGTGGTGGGACAGGGAGACCCATTTTGGCCGCAGGCATCTCCTCCAAATCCCCCCACAACCTTCATCTCTCCCCCACACTTTCTTTTTATCCTGGGTCTGCAGTGAAGGGTACCATCACCGGCTGCCATCCAGCTCCTGTAACCACAGCAACGGCCCAGGAAGACATCTGTTGCCATGGCAACCTCCCTGGGAAGAGAGGATCCCAGTGATGGCTTAGTCCTTAGATGGAGCTGCCGGATTTCTCAAGGGTGCGCTGTATAGGACATCCTTTACCTTGCTGGGCTTTTGACACTGGATTCATCCTCACCTCTATGCAAATTTTAAAAAATGCAATTATCAAACTGGGTAATTAGTGGGTTCCTAGTGCAATAATTAGAACAGTAATAAATAATTCCACCGACAGCTTTTCTTGGGTGGATTCACTTCTGCATTTCCTTGTGTGTCTATAGCATGTTAGAGTTAGAAGAGACCAGGGTTCAAATCCCCGCTCAGCCTTGGAAACCCATTGGTTGAACTTTAGGCAAGCCAGACACTTGACACTTCAGATAACCCTGGGATCGGGTCATGTTAGTAATAATAATAATAATAATAATTATTATTATTATTATTATTTATTTATAGCCCGCTTCTCCCCGAAGGATCAAGGTGGGTTACAACCATAAAATACATCCAAAATAAAAATTACATCATCACCATACCCCCTGTTTTACTCTAACAACATCATTATAAAATGCATTTAAGCTAATAAAATAAACTTGGCAATGACTCGAGGCACACATCAGGCATAAGGTATTTTAGTCGATAATCTGCAATTCATAATCTACAAAGTGGATTTATATTTGGGGCATATACTCCCAGTCACCCCTGTTTGCCATACTGGAGCTTAGCCATTCGCAATTGCTAACACGCTCCTGACTTGGTAATGTGTCTAAAATGC
>NW_024814748.1:0-2339 GCF_019175285.1 Sceloporus undulatus
GTATATAAATAAAATTTTATTATTATTATATTATTATTTAGATGTTTAATAACTCCTAATAATAAATAAAGTTTGTTTCACACAAGGTAAGAGAAGGAACACAAAAATGGGATAGTAAAGATAGATACTAGCTCAAGATAGATACTTGGAAGGTAACAGCTCACCTTACATGGAGTCCCCCAACTCTATTGCCCCTTCTTTCAGCCCCCACAACTCTAGCTTTACTCATCTCCATTTCATGCAAAAGTCCTCCTCCATGCCCCATGTTGATGGAGAATTTTCCATGAATCTTCTTGCAAACTTTCCCTGTGGGTCCATGTCCTCTTGCTCTCCCTTTCTCTTGTCTCTCTTCCTGCAGGTTTCCTCCATGAACTACTGGGAGCTTGCATGTCAGCAGAGTGATGACTTTACAGTGGGTTTCAAGGGAAGCCTTAAAAGAGCTATTCATGGTGCCGAGCCCTGCCTGCCAAATCAGGTTAAGCACTTACAATATCTTCTTTAAAATTTATTCAAAAACCTGGGAGGTTCCTTATCCTTCTGACACAGGAACCATCAGCCATACAGAGAAATGCCATTTTGGACATGTCTTGAGCTATATGCACACCACAGATTTTATGAAATAAAATCTAAGTTAGAAAAAAGGAAATGTGTCTGATTTCTGCTGCAATTTGTTTCTAGCTTTATGTACTGCTACCCAGTTCCTACACCCCATAAACCCCCATGCAGATACTCCCAAGCTTTCCCTTCCTCACACAAAGGTGTTTTTTTTTTCATGAATGTTTTTCCCAGCTTTTCGCTTCTTACAGGAAAAGAGATTCCAACTAAACATTAGCAAGAACTTCCTGACAAGAAGAGCTGTTCTATGGTAAAAAAATGCTGCATCGGAGAGTGGTGGAGTCGCCTTCCTTGGCAGTTTTTAAACAGAGTCCAGATGGTCATTTTTGGGAGGTACTTTCATTGTGTGTTCCTGTATGGCAGAATGGGGTTGGACTGGAAGGTCCTTATCACCTCTTCTGGTTCTATCATTCTATGTTTCTACTCTTATAGAGGTTTTTTTCCATTCAAGCTCACTTGGCTTTTTCTTGGTGCTTCCAAACTACTTTGGGAAAAGTGCTTTTTTTTGGGGGGGGGGAGTATGGCCAGTGCTGATTCCACCTGAGGAACTGTAGGAATTGTAGTCATAGTCACTTTGTCTATCTTTGCTCCTGAAAAGCTTTTGTCCTGTAACCTCTACCTTTTTCTAGATACCGGCTGGATGATGCTTCATAGCACAGGACCATTTGTTTTTGGTTTTTGTAAATGCAGTGACACACATTTAAAAGATTATCACTTCTTAGAGGGAAAAACAGGAGGGAGTGCCAACATAGGAGGGTGAAGGCAACAAACAGGCAGAAGGAAGCAGGAGCTATATGACTCATGAGTGAAGGAATTTGGACAGAAGGACTTGGAGACAATGTTAAAAATCAACACAATATGTTTTGAAAGACTCTGCTCTCTAAGAAACAGTTAACTGCCATGATCTTTTGTTTTTAAGAAAATAAATTGTATTTTTTAAAAAAAAAGTTTAAAAAGAAATAGTTAACTGACTATCTAGCATGAGATTACTTTCAGTTTCTTTATTTCTGCAACTATATATGCAACGGAAATCTTCTTCTCACTTCTTTGAGAAGTGCTGGAGCTGGGGTGTGGTGGATGCCTATCAGAAAGGTAAGTCCTATTATTTATTTATTCATTTATTTGTTATTGTTGTTTTTAATTTCAGCCTTCAATATCCAGTAAACAGATGTTGGATTTGATTTGAGATTGTAAACGGGAAAATGCTGCAAAGGGAGACAACTTAAAAGAATGAGGACCTTAGTTTAGCTAGTCAAGGGTGAAATGAGAATGATATGGTGCTAGATATGCACCCAGTTTCAAAACTAATGAAATAAAATAAAGACAAGCAATAATAAAAATTAATAAAATGAAATGAAACAAGCAATAATAAAAAATAATAAAATAAGATAAAACAAGCAATAATAAAAATTAATAAAATAAAAAAGCAATAATAAAAAATAATAAAATAAAATAAAATAAGTATTTTATATTTTTAAAAATAATTTTAAAACCCCCAAAAAACAAGGCAGACCTAATGGCCACTGACTCAGCTTTCCTCCTCCTCCTCCTCCTCCTCCCCTTAAAGGCACCCTTCCTCCTCCTCCTCCTCAAGGCTATGGAATCCTGGGAACTGTAGCTCTGTGGACCATTCAGCCTCCTTTTGTCAAGAGAGCTCTGGTGCCACAAGAAACTTCAATTCCCAGAATCCTATAGCACTGAGCCATGCATGTTTAAGGGGGGGG
>NW_024814749.1:0-2339 GCF_019175285.1 Sceloporus undulatus
AAAAAGGAATTTTTGTGTTGCCGTTTCCTCTCTTCATAGACATTGCTCATAATTTATAAATGGAACCCATTAATATGTTTGAAAACAAGCACCTAAGCTGGTTCTCACCAGTTCAGTTCTTAAAATCTGTCAGGTGGTGGCTGCCTCCCAATCCCCAAGGACCCTCTCCTGGCCCTTCCCAGAGGTCCCTTCCTCTCTGCACAGAGCTAGGTGATCCTGGCTTTGCTCCTGCCTTCCCCTCCTGGCTCCCAGAGGCCTGATCCCCTTCCCTTTCTCCCTCCGCTCTCCAACCTTCCTTCTTGCCCATCTGCACTGCTTCAGCATCTCATTTTCAGCCTCTCTTCCCTGCCTTTCTATTTTTCACTTTCCCTTCGTCTCTCTGTTACAGACACAAACCCACAGAGTGTGATGCATAAAAGGGATCCAAGAGTCATAGAGTTGGATGAAACCGCAAGGGCCATCCACTCCAACCGCCTGCCATGCAGCAACTCTCAATCAAAGCATCCCCAATAGATGGCCATCCACCCACTGCTTGAAGACCTTCAAGGAAGGAGACTCCACTACACTCCAAAGTGTGTTCCTCTGTCGAACAGCCCTTACTGTCAGGAAGTTCTTTCAAATGTTGAGGTGGAATCTCTTTTCCTGTGGCTTGCATCCACTGCTCCGGGTCCTAGTCTCTGGAGTAGCTGAAAACAAGTCAGCTCCCTCCTCAGTATGACATCCCTTTTAGGCCCATTTGTTGAGAAAGGCAGGATAATCAATATACAAATAATTCATTGGCAAAGGCAGAGCAAGGGGGCTGGGACCTGGACTCCAATTTTGGTGAGGGTGAAGTGCCAGGGAGCAGCATTAAAACAGCCTTAAAACATCTATAAGACAGGCATGGACAACTGATGGGGTTTGGAGGAGATCTCAGGGGCAACCCCACATTGTATTGCTGAGGGGGCAATGAAATAATATTTTGCCCCTCAACATCTCAAAACATCGCTTTGGGGAAGTGGAGGCCATTTTGCTACTGTTGTGCCCTCTCTGAGCCATTGCAGGCCCAAGGGAGGACTTTCTCCTAAGGAGACTCTCCAGAGCCTTAAAAGGATGGAAAAGGGGCCAAAAGAGGTAGGAAACTTGCTCAGGGATGTGCTGAGTACCATTTGGGTGTGAAAAGCATTAATCTCCATGGCTTCTTCCCATAAAATCCTAGAACTGGCAGTTTAGGATGGAGTTTTTAGAATCCTGAGAACCTGGAGAGCAATAACACCTGACTGAACTACAGAGTCAAATATTCTACAGGATGTTGCTATCACAATTAAACTAGGCTTGAAAGGGATCTAGGACTCCTTGTAGACCGCAAGTTGAACATGGGCCAACAGTGTGATGAGGCAGCTAAAAAGGCCAATGTGTTTCTAGGCTGCCTCAATACAAGAATAGTTTCTAGAACAAGGGAAGTAATAGTGCCACTCTATTCTGCTTCGGTCAGGCCTCAATTGGAGCAGCTTAGAGAGCTGGTTATGTTTAGCATGGAGAAAAGAAGATAAAGAGTGGATATGATATCCATGTTTAAATATTTGAAAGGGTGTCCTGTTGCGCAAGGAACAGGCTTGCTTTTTGCTGACACAGAGAAAAGGAGACACCGCAATGGATGCAAGACACAGGGAAAGAGGTTCCACCTAAACATTAGGAGGAACTTTGTGACAGTAAGAGCTCTTTGACAGTGGAATATACTCCCTTAGAGTTTGGTAGAGTCCTCTTCTTTGGAGGTCTTTAAAGAGAGGCTGGATGACCATCTCTTGAGGATGATTTGAATGTGTATTCCTGCATGGTAGAAGGGGGTTGAACTGGATGGCCCTTGTGGTCTGTTCCAACTCTATGATTCTATAGTATGAAAGGGCCCTCAGTCTTTATAGAAAGAGCCATGGATTCAGGATCCTTACCTACAGAAGCCACATTCTCGTAATTGTCCATCATTACATAATTGTACAAAAGTTTCTGTTTCGTCGTCAACTGATTCCATTCATCCTCAGAGAAATATACGGCCACATCTGCAAAGGTCACCTGAAATAGAAAATAGCCCTCATCCAGAGAGTGACTAAGCAAAAGGGGAGGAAAGCACACGGTGCATCCAAATATTATTTCATCACTTCAGAATTCAGTCCAGGAAATAAACTTTAAATTCTGTCAGCAAACAAAAAGCTACTGCCTTTCAGATCAGTTTGTCTTTAATCCTTTCAATATAATATACAATATAATAAAAAAGATAATTTAGACTATGACTTTCTCTGCCAAATTGGGACAATGTGTTCTCCACTTGCTTTCATGAGCTGGCCCAGCAGTGACACAAATGA
>NW_024814750.1:0-1713 GCF_019175285.1 Sceloporus undulatus
GCAGGGGAGGGGCCAGGCTAGTCTTCTGTGGAAGGGAGTTCGAAAAGGTGGGAGCAGCCACCAAGAACGCTTTCTCTTTTGTGTCTTCACCAAGTGAACTTGTGATGGTGGCAGGACCAAGAGAAAGCCTTCCCCTGATGTTCTTGGATTGCAGGTCCGTATGGGGAGATGCAGTCTCTCAAATCATCTGGAAGACCAAAAAGACCAAAGCATATACTCTGTAATGAATTTAAATATTTGCTGTGCCATGGTGGGCACTTGTTTATGGAGCTTAAGAGGATTTGCACATTGACTTGAACAGATTATAGAAAAGGGCTTCTTCCAATCAATGAATCTGATAAATCAATGAATCCTTGGCACACTTAGGAATAATCCCCATTGCACACTTTTAAACTTATTTTACTAAACTGAGTGTTCAGTATCTTAAAATCCCCATCTTTTTTATTTAAGAATACCCAGAATAGCTGATAAAACCCATCTGATTAAAACAAATCCAATTCATACAATTGCAGTGGTAGCAGGAGTGGCAGAACAGACAACACGCAGAAGATTAATAAATCAAATAAGCTTAGATAAAAGCTGCAAGGATGCAAAAACCTTTCAGCTAAAAGCCTCAAAGAATCAAAAGATCATGATCTCTTACCATTGTGCCTGGGGAAATGATTCTATTTGAGGTTTTGTTTTTTGGATGGTGGGAGATAGAAGGAGATTGGGATAATGAACCCCATATCCAGTTCTGTCTCTGCTTACCTTCTGAGACAAAGGATAGCCTATGGAGGACTTTTGAATTAGATCTTAAAAGTTTGTGTTACTTGGAAGTAAACAGAGTGAGCATGATGTTGCAGTTTGAACATTGGACTATGACTCTGGAGACCACAGTTCAAATCCCTGCTCAGCCACGGAAACCCACCGGGTGGCATTGGGCAAGTCACACTCTCTCAGCCTCAGAGGAAGATAAAGGCAAAACCCCGCTGAACAAATCTTGCCAAGAAAACCCCATCATAGGTTCACTTTAGGGTTGCCATAAATCGGAACTAACTTGAAGGTACACAATGAAAAAAGCATGCACAGGATCACTCTGTGTATCTTTGGCAGATTGATCTGCGGACTTTTAAAACTGATTATTAAACTGACTTTAAAAATGATTTAAGCTGACTGTAAGAGTTGTTTGAAAGTGGAACATACTTTCTCAGTGGGCAGTGGAAAGCAACTTTGTCCCTGCAGGTTGGGTCAAGTGGAAGAAATTAAACATTATGATTTACATTGCCCTTTTTATAGTAACATAAGAGGGAGATTTCTGAGCCAGATCACTATAAGATTCTCAGCGTCCAAAGAGGAATGACAGCCTTGTTTGAATATTTGAAGGGATGTCATATTGAGGATGGAGCAAGCTTATTTTCTGCTGCTCCAGAGAATAGGACATTGAACTATGGATGCAAGCTACAGGAAAAGAGATTCCATCTGAACATTAGGAGGAACTTCCTGACAGTAAGAGCTGTTTGACCGTGGAACATACTTCCCCAGAGTATGGTGGAGTCTCCTTCTTTGGAAGTCTTTAAACAGAGGCTGGATTGGCCATCTATCGGAGATGCTTTGATTGTGAGTTCCTGCATGGCAGGTTGTTGGACTGGATGGCCCTTGGGGTCTCTTCTAACTCTAGGATTCTATGGCGGGTTATAAACCGCCATAAAGTACGCGCTCCGCGCGTACTAG
>NW_024814750.1:1813-2339 GCF_019175285.1 Sceloporus undulatus
GTTTCAAAAAGGAGCGGCATTTCGCCGCTCCTTTTTTGCTGCGCGGGGAAGCCTCGCGGTCTAGCAGCTGGGGCTTCCCTGCGCAGCAAATGGCGGCGGCGGGAAAACGGCCCCTTGAGGGCCGTTTGTAACCCGCCTATGATTCTGTTTATTGATAGTTGCACTGCCATACATTACTTGCCAAGTGGCTATTTTCCTTTTTCAAATCTTTTATTACAGTGGGCCCTTGGTATCCTTGGGGTTTGGTTCCAGAACCCCCCCATATATACCACAGATGCTCAAGTCCCATTAAATACAATGGCATAGTAAAATGGCACCCCTTATATAAAATGGCAAAATCAAGCCTTGCTTTTTGGAATTTATATCTTTTAAAAATGCTTTCAATCTGCTTGAATCTGTGGATAAAAAATCCGTTGATATGGAGGGATGACTGTATTGATAATACCGGTAAGAGATCTGTACCTGATACATCTTTGACCAAATTGTAGTAGGCATTTTAAATGTTATATGTGTTAAAAAATTATGT
>NW_024814751.1:0-1872 GCF_019175285.1 Sceloporus undulatus
TATAGTGCTATTCCTCCTCCTTTCCTGTTTGGCCTATTTCTCTTAAAAAGGTTATACCTCTCTACTTCTACATTCCACTTATGAGACTCATCCCACCAGGTTTCAGTGATGCCTATTATATCATATTTGCTTTGTTGTACTAGGAGTTCGAGTTCATCTTGCTTATTTCCCATGCTCTGTGCATTATTGTAGAGACATCGCAGACCATGGGTCTTCTTTACTTGCTGCCTGTGCAGGTTTTTTTTGCTTCCCACTGTTGGGTCCTTGCACTGTTTGTCTTGTTCCCTCTGTGTCAGTTTGATTATTTTCTCCAGTCCTTTCACCTTCCATAATATTATCTCCCTCCCCCACGTAACTCAGTTTAAAGCCCTCCTGATCAAATGCTTGAGACTGTTGGCAAAAACGTTTCTTCCAACTGGTGTGAGATGCAACCCATCCGTTTGCCAGAAGCTCCCCCTCATGGAACCGCAGCCCATGATCAAAGAATCCAAATCGTTCCCAGCAGCACCATCTGTGGAGTCAGTTGTTTACATTTGCTATTTTTCTCTCCCTTCCTGGACCATGCCTTTCAACTGCCAGAAGAGACAAGATAACAACTTGTGCATCAATTTCTTTCAGCTTCCTACCAAGAGCTTTGTAATCCCTTCAGATGTTCTGAAGGCTGTGTCTTGCAGTGTCATCGGTTCCCACATGGACCAAAAGGAAGGAGTATTGGTCAGTAGGCTTGACCAGGAGACAACACACCTCTCGAGACATCTTGTCAGGCCTACAAATCACTGCTTCTGTACCCCTCAGCAAGGAGTCCCCCACTACAACCACACACCTCCTCCGAGGCTTAGCATCAGGGTCCCCTGCTCTGTCCCTGAAGTCTGTCCATGCTGTCTTCCTCGTCCTCCTTGATAAGGGAAAGAGCTTCAAATTGATTCTCTGGCTGCAAGCCCCCAGAACAATCACTTGTTTGCCTAGTTCTCTGTGTGACATTCCTCCAGCTGTCTGCTTCCTGTGTATGTGAAGTGACCTCCTCCGCCCCAGCAACTTCCTCTGTGTGGTCCCCATCCAAGACTGTTGGTTCTGTTCTGTCCAGGAAATCCTCTTGCTCCCTAATATGCTGAAGTGTAGCTACTCTGGACTCCAGCTACAGGACTTTCTCCTCCAAGAGTGCTACCAACTTGCACTTGGTGCATGTGAAGTTCTCCACTTCTGTAGGCAAGAAGACAAACATCTCACAAGTGTTGCATGTGACTGCAGCAGTTCTCTCTACTCAATCTACTGAGAATATAACTTTATAGGAATGTCCCGGCTGCTAGCTTGTACTTAAAGGCAAAGTTCTGACTCAAGGTTTGCTTCTCACCTGATGCCTCTGCTGTAGATTTCTGGGAGGTGTTATCTCTGCCCCCTAGTGACTCAAGATGTGACTCACAGAAGCTCTACCCCCTCAGCAACAAGCACACTCTCCTAAGGGTTTTAAAAAAATTCAAACACTCGCCCTTCAAAATGTCGGCCCAGCTCCTTCTCTTCTTCTGTGGCAGGAATTTGTTCATTCATTACCCTTTATTTCACGTTATTTATGCAATTCACTTTATTTGTGCATTCATTACCCCTCATTTCATGTTATTTAGGCAATTCACCAATTCCAAATCAGCCCAAACAACCTTGTACTTGGTTTGAGCATTGGACTATGACTCTAGAAGGCAGGGATTGGATCCCACTGGGTGACCTATAAGTCACACTCTCTCAGCCTCCTCAGAAAATGGCAATGACAAACCCCATCTGAATAAACCTGCCAAGAAAAACCTGAGAGAAAGAGAGAGCTCTGGCCAATCCCTTCCCTCCAGTTGGAGAGAATGAGTTTGCAAAGGGAAAGAGACAGAA
>NW_024814751.1:1972-2339 GCF_019175285.1 Sceloporus undulatus
GGGGTTGCGGAGCAACCAGGGGGACCTCGCTGCCGCGCGGAGGAAGAAGAGGGCAGCGAGGCCTGGGGTGGAGGCTGCAGGGAGGTGGTGCCTCCTGCGTGCAGCCGCACCAACCTCCCTGCCCCCGTAGCCTCCTCCCTCCTTCCTGGCCTCCGCGGAGGCCAGGAAGGGAGGGAGGCCCCGGCGATCACCGGCAGCCTCGCGCCTTCCTCCTCGGCCTCTGCGGAGGCCAGGAAGGGAGGGAGGCCCCGGCAATCACCGGCAGCCTCGCGCCTTCCTCTGCGGCCTCTGCGGAGGCCGGGGAAGGGAGGGAGGCCCCGGCGATTGGCCAAGGCCTGGCCCTTCCTCCGCGGCCTCTGCGGAGGCC
>NW_024814752.1:0-2339 GCF_019175285.1 Sceloporus undulatus
GTTCATGAAGCTAGCTTTCTGCTCGAGGGCCATTTAAGGCTATGCCTCCTTCGTTTAAGTATAATTCTTTCTTTCTGCTACACCACATTCTTTCTCTTTCTACTTATATACCTTCCTTTAAGTAGCCTTTCAGTGAAACCGAAAAGTCACCAGAGCATAACAGGTGAATAATAAGTACATACCTTTTAAAATTTGAAATGTTCTCTGTACTAACATGGACTATTCTCTGTCTTTAAAAGCACTTTCTCAACTTCACCTAATTTTATTCGAAACTATTTTTTCTTTCTTTTCATATGCCATAAAAGGAGCAATAGCCCCGGATACTGATTGTAAGACAGAAAATAATAATGGATACATAGGAAGAATCTTTCAAAGTAGAGCAGATTCTATTTTCTTTTCTTTTTTAGTAGAATAAATGCCTCAGGGATTTCATTCAAAATGATTCTCTTCAAGTTTTATTAAAATCAATAGGAGATGTTATTACAGTATAAATTAAATGAGATGTTATTTGCTCCTGAACTTTTGAAAGCAAGCATATGAAAATCGCTTCAAGCTACTGTGGTCATCCTGATGTCTAAGTGAATGCTTTCCAAGTTTAGCCATGGAGCCTGAACCTTTTCTTGTTGGATCTCCCCTCACCTTCCCCAAGTAAATGACATATAAGAGGTGAGCTGGATCCTTTTACGTGAACATTTTATTTCCAATGGAGAGCATAGAAGCAGGACATGAATGAGTAATAGCTGCTTCTAGAACCTGGAACAATGGATGCAAGCTCCAGGAAAAGAGATTCCAGCTCAACATTAGGAGGAACCTCCTGACAGTAAGGGCTGTTCGACAGTGGAACACACTCCTTCCTCAGAGTGTAGTGGAGTCTCCTTTCTTGGAGGTCTTCAAACGGAGTCTGGATGGCCATCTGTCAATGGGGATGCTTTGATTTGGATTCCCTGCATGGCAGAATGGGGTTGGACTGGATGACCCTAGCGGTCTCTTCCAACTCTACGATTCTATGATTCTATGTTCCCAGGAACTAATCTTGAGAGACATACTGCCGCTAATACTGAAGGTAATAATGTATAGGCGCAACGATAAGAAGCATTATGATGGACTTAAAGTTGGAGAGTGTCACTGAATCTTTGTTGTAGTTGTTGTTGTGTACCTTCAAGTCATTTCCAACTTAAGGTGACCCTAAAGTCCTTATGCTGAAGATCCTATCAGGGGTTTTTCTTGGAACAACTTGTTGAGAGGGGCTTTGCCTTTGCCTTCTTCTACAGTTGAGAGAGGATTCAAACACTGGTCTGAAGCCATAGGAGATTATCAGACGGGAGATGAGAGTGAATCCCGTCCTTCCCTTTGACACTGCTCCAAATACTTAAACAGGGCTATCATGTCACCTCTTAACCATCTCTTCTCCATGCTAAACATACCCAGCTCCTTAAGTCTTTCCTCATAAGACATGGTTTCCAGACCCTTCACCATTTTGGTCACCCTCCTCTGGACACGGTCCAGTTTATCAATGTCCTTTCTGAATTGTGGCGCCCAGAACTGGATAGGAGGGGCTATAGACTCTATTGGGGGAACACATCAGACCTCTATACAGACTTCTGGACTGTTGTTGTCTTTCTGGTAATTTGGCAAAGTGGCCACTTGCATTTTCAGCTTTTGTGTTCCAGGTTTTTTTTTTTTGTCTCTGTTCCGCTTCTGAAATGCAAACATGTTTCTGTAGCAGTGTTTCGGAGCAGTGAATACTCACAAGACCCAAATGTTTTGTTCAGGGAACAAATGTAGGCCAGATGACCAAAAGCAGAGAATGCGACAGAAATTAGTAGAGCGGAACACTCCAAACGATGCACTAATAATCTCCTCCATGGTCTAGCAATACTGTACATTTTCCTCTGTTGGAACATTGGTAGCAAGCAGCTTTTCAAACAGGCCATTCAAATATCTAAGCAATAGTTTAAAGTGAAAAAGAAAAAGAAAAAGAAAAAAGTTTAAAGCAAAACTTTAAACATCTGCACAGAAGATCCAAAAGGATTTCCCCTCACCCTCAGAAGCTGACTTGTACACCTGCTATCCTGTAATCGCCTTAAGCTTTTGTCTGCATGGCAGAACCGAGCAAATAACCCATATGCTCAGAGCAGTATTTGTAAGACTCTAGTACAGGGGTTCCCAACCTGGGGGTTGTGACCCTTTTGGGGGTCGCCAGGTTGGGAATCCCCCTGCCTCCCCCCTCCCCTTCTCCCCATGGGTGCTGGTGCTGGTGCCAGTACCCACGGGGAGAAGGGGACGGGGCTCCTTCCTCCTCCCCTTCTTTCTGCGGTTGCCAGACAACTGTGGAGAGA